>NW_024350921.1:1203029-1295355 GCF_902729225.1 Pteropus medius | reverse complement strand
ATAATAGTGGATACATGTCATTACACATGTGTCCAAACTCACAGAATATAAACCACCAAGAGTGAACGTAATGCAAACTATGGACTGCAGGTGGTGATGATGTGTGAGTGCAGGTCCACCAACTGTAATGAATGTACAGCCCCAGTGGGGTATGTTCTACTCAAGGAGGCGATGCATATGTGGGGGCAGCGAATGTCTGAAAGCTTTCTGTACGTTATGTTCGGTTTTTCAATGAACCTCAAACTGTCCCCCCAAAATAAAGCCTATTAAAGCAAACAAACAAACAACAACAACAAACAGCTCTCTACCTAGGAGAAGAACTGGAATATCTTTGACCAGGCCCAGCACTACAGCTGAAAGAGAGACGTGAGCACTTGTGAAGGCCACACCCCCAAGACCCAAGTCCACAGCCTGCCTAAGATAGTTCCCTTCTGAGATTATGCCTGACTAAGACATAGTCAGAACATCCAAGAATGTTCTCCTTGCCTGCAAACCACCAACATGCTAACAAGTGCCATGTAGAAAACAACAATGGAATAGACCTAGAACCTCAAAAGAAAGATTGTCTCTGAGACACAATACAGAGGGAAGACCCAAAGCCAAAGGGGGTGCAGATATAAAGAAAAATGCTCTAACACCTTAAACACAAGGAAGCATTAGAGAAGTGCTTCTTAACTTCAGCACCATAGACATTATGGACTGGAAAATTCTCTGTTGTTGAGGGTGGGGTGCTGACCTTTGAACTATAGAATGTTTAGCTGTATCTCTGGTCTCCATTCACTAGATACTAGTAGCACATCCCTAGTTGTGACAATGAAAAACGTCTTAGGCAAGAGGCGGGTACAAGATGACAGTGTAGGAGAATGCTGAACTTGCCCCCTCCCATGGGCACACAAAATATACACCTACATATAGAGCAATTCCTCCTGAGAGCTGAGAGATGACTGAAGAGATTCTGCACAATAAATGAGAGAGAGAAGGAAGGGAGGAGGGGGAGAGAGAGAGAGAATGAGAGAATGAGAGAGAATGAGAGAGAGAGAGAGAGAGCAAGCATGAGTGAGAGAGCAAGCAGGTTTGAAGCCATGGGAGCTCTCTGGGATCTGTAGGAACTCTCTGGGATTGGAGGTGCCAGTGAACACAATTGTTTACATTCCCCTCCCACCTACATAATGCAAGTGGAACCTCTATCCAGGTGCTCTGACCAATCTGCATGGCCACCACGTAGCATTCCCCGTTGCCTAACCCGGAGCCAGCTCTGGCCTGGACAGCCTGGACACTGCTGTGCAGGAGCACACGGGGCTCCATGACTGAGCCCGCTTCAGCTCCAGACAGCTGGACTAACAGGACACCACTGTGTGCGCACGCGCACGCACACACACACGCACGCACACACACATACACACACACACACTGACATGGCTGCCCCATCCCAAGCTTGCTGGGCCCCATCAGCTGATTTCTCGGCAGAAACTTTATAAACCAGAAGGGAGTGGTAGATCACATTTAAAGTGCTGAAAAAAGAAACCTACAACCTAGAATAATCTATCTGGCAAGGATGTCATTCAGAATTGTAAGAGAGATGCAGAGTTTCCCAGACAAGCAAAAACTAAAGGAGTGCATCACCACTAAACTGGCTTTATGAGAAAAGATAAAGGGTCTTCTTTAAGCAGAAAAGAAAAAGCCATAACCAGAAATAAGAAAATACATGAAAGGAAAAATCTCACTGGTAAAAACAAATATATAATAAACACAGTGAATCAAACACTTAAAAAGCTAGCATGAAGGTTAAAAGACGAAAGTAGCAAAATAAACTATAACTACAATAAGTAGTCAGGGGAATCCGCAAAACAAAAAAATCTAAATTATGACATCAAAAACGTAAGATCTCATCTTCTAATTCAATAGAACCTTTGCTATGACTCCTGGACTCATTGCTCTCTTGGGATCAAAGACCTCAAAACCAGAGAGCTCAAAACTGCCAATAGGGGAAGCAAATGCTCTGTAAGTTATTATAACAGTGAGAGAAGCCACTACCATGTCTCTCCTTTGATTCCCAAACTATATGTTCTGGTTATGGAGGAGACAGCACCGTATAACCATCTCTAATTCAAAGAATATAACACCTGCTTTAAGACAGAACTCCATTCTTTTACGGTATTGTCCCTATTTAGCTCTGTAACCAAGCCTTCAGTAAGCCATTTCTCCATTTGATTATGCCAGGCTCTTCTGGGTGATGGAATAATGTGGTAAGGTCAGTTAATTCAATACGGTGATCCTGTCGCTTTATTTCATTTGCAGTGAAATGAGTACATTGTAAAATGCTATGGTGGTAAATAAGATATTCTGTGAGTCCATGGATAGTGCTGTTGTCAGAAGTAGTAGGACTAGAGAATGCAAATATATATACAGAACACTTGTTTATTCCACTAAGGGTCAATCTCTGCACCTTCTGCAACGGTAGAGGTCCAGTAAAATCAACCTTCCTTTAGGTCGTTCCCCCAGGGAACAGTGACACAACAGGAACTAAATGTTGGTCTCTGCTGTTGATATTTTAGAAATTGAGCAGTTTCATTGATAAGAATAAGGCCATATATAGCTTCCACCTCTGCCACCTCAGCTGTTTAGTTTGTGGACCCATTGAAGAAACACTAGTGAGGATAGGGACATCCAAAGCATATCATTTTGTCCACCTGATTATTAAGAGCTTTCTCTGTAGTAGACATTCACGTGGGACAAAAATATCTTCTCCATCCTGTGCCCCATTTGAGCCACCCATCCACATCTCTTCTCTAGACTTATCACCAACCTTCCAAGTCTGTTATAACCAGCCTGTTAGATATTACCCATGAATAGTGTACTTCATTTTTGGCCATCTCTCATTTCAGGCAAAGTGAACAACCAAAATGTTACTTGAAGTTCCAACCAATGGTACAATTCTCCTTCACCACTATTCTTCAAAGTTACCCCTGTGTAGCACTGCAGTGCTACAGCTGCACACTTTCAAGTGGTACCAGAATATAATGCAGATCCATTTGTAAACCTTAGTTGCTTCTTCTTCAGTCAACTGGTTGTAAGGAATTGTCCAAGAGACCAAGAGACCTCCAACTTCTCTGCTGGCTATATATTAGCAGAGTCTTTCAACTCTTTAGGTGAGAGCAATTTTCTGCAAGGTCATAGTGTCTACCTGCCCCCTGATAGCATGCTGGGGTTTTTTACCCTAGCTATTTATGTAGTAACCACAGTAGGCTGTTTTGATCGATCTGGAGGAACATAAGTATCCCCCTTCAAGTCACTCTACTCTGGATGAGGAAATCACAAAATTTTTAAGTACACGAAGACTAGTTTCAGTAGATACAGAAGGACAAACTCCTACTGGCAAAGGAGGCTCAAAGTGACTTGTAGGTTCAAGATTATCAGTTCCATCTGGATCTAACCACATGGTTCCATTGTAAATTTCATTATCTCATTCTCTCCCAAACAGTACCTTAAGTTTCCCATGAGAAACTCTGCAACATTGAATTCAACAGATGAATTCAGCAACCTGCACAACGAAATTGAGATTTTCATCAAAATCTCAGTAAAATCTGACTCTTCCTGATACCAGAGAGAGGACTAAGTAATGATATGAGTTCCTAAATAAAAGAGGGATGACTAACCTTAATTAATATTTATTAAGATCTTATGTGTTGAGCATTGTGCTAAGTGATTTATAGACATACTTAACTCCTTTTACTGCACTCAGAGTAAAACCCCAAAGCTCTTCATGGCCTTTTAGATCCTGAATAATCTATATTCCTGCCTACCTCTCTGATCTCTCTATTCAGAAATTTTCAGCCACATCTATCTCCTTTTGACTCTTCACAGCTTCTATGTCACCTTCTGGAAGCTGCCTTTCTAAAGCAGTCACCTCATTAATCTCCACCTTGAGACCATGCTTTCTTACCCCACTGTCACAATATTATTTTATTTACTGTATTTTCTTTTATTGTATATTTATTTTTTTATTTATCATGTTTACTTATTGTATATTTATTATTAATATCCAGGAAAGTGTAAGCTTGACTCAGGCAGAGACCATCTGTCTTATTCACATTTGCACAGTACCAGGAAAAGTACTCAGTAAGCATTTGTAGAATTCTCACAACCCTATGAGGTTGGTTTACAATATTTCCTCCTGTTTTTCAAATATGCAAACTGAAGCATGGAGGGATCACATCAACTTACTCCAGGTCAGTCACAGCCATTAGTGCCCTAAGTCTTGGGCTCTTTCAACTGAAGCTGGTCACCACCACGGCTGACCTTGGGAACAAAAAAGGTGCTATGCAATAAACCTGACAAGCTACTGGTGAGCTACAAAACAGGCTTGAGAAGCTCAGTGACCAAAAGTAATCACACGGGATGATCTGAACACAAATTCCTAATTGGACAGGTCACGTAGCGGGAAGTCATGTCCCAGGACTAGAGCTTCCTTAGCAAAGGTGAATCTTTACATTAACTGAGCCCTATCCCTTGTTCTTATGCATCTAGGATAACATACCTTTAAAAGGCTAGAGTGATTTTCTTTTCCAGATGCCTCTGAGGCAGAACCACAGGCACCAGAGCATGAGAGCATGAAACCCTTCATCGTAATCTCGTTGCCCGCCTGCCATCTCTATGTGCTCTAAGTGTTCATTACCAACCCTGTACCCGCCAGCTTGGAAGAAGTGTATATCTCTCTATTTTACTTTTTATCCAATCCTAGAGATTCCCCCATCCCTCATTGGCCTTCTCCAGCCTTCACCCACCATCAATGGATTCACGCACCTTCCTTGCACTTTCTTTTTTGAGTCTAATGCATAAAACAAGCCACAAAACTGCCATTCTGCAGAGCACGTTCTCATCCCGTTGAGATTTTTTGCTTCCAGGTATATCATCAAAATTTGGCCCAAATAAACTCTTAGAAAACTTTTCTCTAAATCTGGATGCTCTTTCCTTGACAAGGCAAACTCTGAGGTGAATGAAGGGCATCACCATTCCCTCCCACCCTCCAACGGGAGGGGCGGCAGGCCAGGTCTTTACTCCAGTAAACGTGGAGCATCATCACTACCATCACAAAAGTGGCGCGTCCTGCACATGCAGGTGGCACACGCCCGACCGTGGCTCAACTCACCTGCCCGATAGCGACTCTGGCGCCCGCCAGCGGCTGCGCGGCGCCCCGCTCTGCGCAGGCGCACGCGCCGCGCTTCCGCTGGGGGCGGGGCTAGCGCGGAGCGAAGTGCTCCCCGCGGCGGCGTCCCCGGCAGTCCGCACCCCCGCCGGGTCTGCATGGAGACCGGGGGCCGCCGCGGCCAGGGCTCGGCCCCGGGGCTGGCATCGGCGACACCAGAGCCTCAGCAAGAGCAAAGGACAGGGGCTGAGGCGGGGGTTCCCGACCCTGGTGCCCTCCGAGACCGCAGCTTCCTGCTCTTTCTCTACCTAATGGGCTTCTTGGTGAGTGCTGGGGCTGGGAGCCAGGTGCAGACTTCCAACCCAATTATGGGCGCTCTTCCTGAAAGCTCAGCGGAGGAAGTGGGGGGTGGGGTTGTAAGGCTCAGCCAAGGCTTGCAGGGCGGAGAGCGGGGGCTCCTGGGCAGGCTTGGGAGAGCCCAGCTGTGCAGCGGCTGCATTGGGGACTCACTGGCTTTTAGCAGGCCAGGTTTGGGAAGTCGCTGTTGATGACCCCCACTTGGACAGAATTAGGCACATTTTCATTAAGGTTCATGGTAGACTGGAATGATTAAAAATACAAGTATCAGTGAATGGTACACATCTATCTGCCTTTTGACAAACTGTTTATATATTGCACGATGCAGGGTTTTGTCATGATTCGTGTCCTGGTTTAATAAGGATAGTTATTAATTTCCCACGTCGAATGGAAAGCTTAGAAAGCCAAGTGTATGGTAGGGTAAGTTATTCATCCAACCACTCTTTTATTATTCATTTTATCATTTCTGAAAACCTGCTATGTGGTAGGTGCCGTGGAGCTACAGTCACTCTCATATACAGTCGATGTCCAGAAAAACCACCTTACTAGTGAGCTTGTTGATTGTGGACATCTGCAGGATCCCTAGATCCATATGTTCGCTCCTCTCTTTCCAAATCTAGGCCTGCTTCAGTTGCCCTGGTTGTGAGCTCATCCAAAGTGCAACAGAATTGAGACAAGGGCTTAGTAGAATTTCTTCTTTGCTGGGCCTGAGACTGTGTCTTGACAGCAAAAGGAGCTGGTCATTGTCAATGAGAGAATGCTGCCTCCTGAGTCCTTAAAAATGGTCCCCAATGGCACTGTGCCCAGGCAAAGAGGAATTACCATTTTCTGCCCAAATGTAGGTTAAGACCATTACTTCTCCCTGGTCTGGTGCCTCCCTTCAGTTGGGACTCTGAGTCAGTCTTAGCTAGGAGAGGATACAACGATGAAAGCATACCACCATATTGCTGTAAACACAGAACCAGAGACAGGGAAGGCAACTTTCCCCAGAGAATCTCTGCCTCCACTTCAGTTCACATGACAGCCCCCAGGCTTAAAACTTTTGAATTCAGAGCCTGACATTCCTTCTGATTTTGTTTCTTTAATCTTAGTCTCAGGATGCAAGGTCTTCTTTATCTTCCAGTGCAGTCACCCAGAATTCAAAACCATTGACTGTGGCTGGTTCTTCAGATTTCGAAAGGTAGCTGGTTGCGATCACCCCTCTGGTAGGAGATAAGAATCCCAAGGTACTGCTCCCCTACCCCACAGGGTACAACCCACTGGTTCTGACAGATGAAGAGGATTTGGACCTTCACCTGGAAAGTCCAGACGAGTTCAAAGAGTCATGGAAACCAGATTTCAAAATAGTTTGTTTTTTAAATAAATTTGCAGATCGTTACAGTTGGCCCTCTGATACAGACTTGGTATTCAGAGCTTCCCATGTGTTGTCTATGTGCTGTGCACATGGTGAGTCTAATCTAGCAAGTCTGATGTAAAATTTTAATAATTTAAATAATTTATTCAAGAGAATCATTAGGTCTCTAATACCTTCAGGGGAAAATATAAGATTTCCCAAAAGTTAAAAGAGAGCAGGGATTTTTTTAAATGGAAAATGTTATAAACAAAATATATGCAGCTTCGAGCATCCTTGAAGCATCCAATGGCTCCAGTTAGGTAACATCTAAGGAATATTAAGCATAACTTAGTTATTATTTTTAATGTATTTAAAGATTTGAAGACCCTTAAGACTTTTGGGAAATTGGTTTCCAATTGGGAGAGGAAAGGAACAAGATTAAAGAAGTCGTTTGTTCAAATGTTCTGTTTTGAGCGCTTGTCTGTGCTTCTAGGTTTTAATTGGTTTAGGAGGGAAGACCCTTTAGGCCCTTTTTAGTCAGTATATTAAGATCTATGATTTCATTTCCTTCTTTCTTCCATGTACCTGGCCATATTTGTATTTCATTCCATTAGCTTTAGTCAGGTGAGAATTCATTTTTATTGCTATAATCCCCTAATCAAGAAATACTTGGGCTCCTAACCTGAAAAAGATCCTGAAACTAATGTATTCATCAGTTTCTGTTTAGAGTCGTAGATGTCCCATGAAAGAGGTAAGTGGCCCCCTCTCACTTGATTTCCAGGTGTCAAATTGGAAATTGCCTTGTAAAGTAGAAGACAGTTTTAGAACAGAACTTGCCTGCAGCAAAGAGCTAGCAGCCAACCTCCTTGGAAAAAGAGGATATTTTTCAGGCTCACAAAGTATTAAAATAATACTGATCATTTGTCACTGCTTAGGAGTCTATGTTTTTATACTTATCTTCCATAAATCTCAGCCTAAATGAGATTCTCCCATTCTTTATTTAGAATAATCATTTGAATATTAAATGACAAGCAGTATGGAGATTTCTTTCTTTTTTTGGGGTGGGAATCTTTGTTGACAGTTATTTCCTTAAAGATCCAGAAGATGCAATAGGTAACCGATGTGTCTTGAGTTGTTTAAATGATATAAAACATGAGTAGGCTGATGGAACAAAGCTGACAGTAAAGTCCAAAAGAAATTGGCTCAGACCCAAAGGAAATTTTAAGTATGGTAGTTTCTCCTTATCCATGGTTTTGCTTTCTGCAGTTTCAGTTATCTGTGGTCAACTTCCATCCAAAAATATTAAGTGGAAAATTCCAGAAATAATTCATAAGTTTTAAATTGCATGCCATTCTGAGTAGCGCGATAAAATCTCGTGATGTGACTCTCCTACCGTAGACGTGAATCATCCCTTTGTCTTGCGTATTCATGTTGGTCTCTTAGTAGCTGTCTTGGTTATAAGATTGCTAGTGTTCAACTAATCCTTATAGCAGCCTAATACTATGTCACAATGTGTACATCATCCACCCTACTTCATCTCATCACATAGGCATTGTATCATCTCTCATCATCACAAGACAGGTGAGTACAGTACAGTAAGATATTTTGAAAGAGATTACATTCATATAACTTTTATTATAGTATATTGTTAAAATTGATCTATTTTATAATTGTTCATCTCTTACTGCGACTAATTTATAAATTAAACTTATGTATCATGGGTATCTGTGAATAGGAAAAAAAACATAGTGTATATAGAGTTTGGTCTCAGGCATCCACTTGGGGGGTCTTAGGACATATACCCCATAGATAAGGGGAGACAACTTTAATCTTAAAAATAATCGTTCCGGTACCATAGGTCTGGCAGTATAAATATGTGAGCTATTTTAGATTACTGGATATAAACGATATAGCCATCTAATGCTGTAACCATGGGAAAAACCACTGAAAAGTGTATTTGGATGTTTATGTTGCTATAATTCAGTGAATGTACAGACACCAAGAAAAGCAGAGAGCAGAAGATTGTGGGCCCAAAGAAAATATATTTTTCATGCATTTCTTTCTGTTTAACCAGTATTATAGAAAAATAAATTCAGATTGAATATAAAGAAAACTCTTGCATGTGTTATATGTTTTGCTTCTCCTAAACCAATTGTAGCAAGTAACCAAGTGAAATAGAAATGAGAGCAATGCTTAAAAGGAAAGTTAAGTCTTTCTATTAACTCAATACCTAGCCAAAAGGGTCAGTACTTATTTCCAGAACTGAAGAAAAGAGAATATATGTTTGTATTTCTGCCGTGTATCAGACCTTTCTCAACCATTATGTCTCTTAATGTAGATTGTATTTCTCCAAGGCAGGTGCCAGTATCCCTGTTTTTTACAGATGACAGCACTAGTGCTTGGTAACATTACATAACTTTCCAAGGCCACATGCTTATCAGTAAGGAGTGGAGTTGGAATTGAGAACTGTCTTGCTGACCCCAAAATGCATGTACTTAGCTGTGACTTAGCTACAGAATGTGGCCTTCCATTAATATACCAGACTTCTCGCTCCTTTCTGCTTTACTGAGACCTTCCTTTCAGGTATTACCTTGTAAGGCTATAAGCTGTGGATCAGCCACCTTTCCTAACTATGGGAAGAAACCCATATTATTAAGTATATGCTACTTTGCCAAGAAATATACATCATCACTACCTCCTTTCCCACTCATTACCCACAAAAAAAAAAATTTAAAGAACTTCCGTAGCACATCCTCCTTGAATATTAGGGATCAATTACAAAGAAGCCAAAGTTAAAATGGAACTCGGTCAGGGTGGGCCAGACATTTACAGGTAGCAGTTGTTATAATGTATTTGGATCCTTGGTAACTTAAACCTGAGAAGTATAACATAGTACAGAATACAGTTATAATTTCTTGTGTGCTCAAAGGTTTAGGTAGTGGTTTTATTTGTAAAATTATTTTAGGATCACCACTTTAAAAAATACCAAGCCTTCCATTTCTAATTTGAGTTAATCATTGTTTTGTTTAGGATTTGTTTGGTGTCAGCATGGTTGTCCCATTATTGAGCCTTCACATCAAGTCTCTTGGAGCAAGCCCAACAGTTGCTGGAATAGTAGGTAAGTGGTTAATGGTGCACATTTTCAGAGCACTAGATTTTAAATCCCCTGAACTAAGTACTTTAAATCAGTCTTATAGCTAAATATTATCCAAAGGTAAATTAAAAATGGGATAAAATGAATTTTCAAACTATTTCAAAATATTACCCTGGAGCATCTTTTCCTAGACTACCTGTGTTCAGAGAGGTTTTGAGATTTAGCATTATTTACGTGGCCCGTACCACCAATGATGTTACAGGTACCACTTGACCTCTCCAAGGAACTGGCTGTGTGGTTAAAGGTTCAGACTCCTGCCTATAGGAATCTGTGACCTATTGTCAGAGGCCAGAGAAACATAATCTATAGAAATGACACTGTGCAGGCAAGGGATTGGGGTGAGCCTTTGCAAATCAGTCACAGACTTCCCACACCACCAGCACCACATCTTAGAGGGCTGTAGGATGTCCCTACCTGTGCAGCATAAACTCACCATCTGGAAGTCATTGATTTACCAAAGAGACAGGGAATAGCAGGGCTTGGGACTATGCTAATTAATGAAAGATTGTTAAGACTAACAGCCCTTGATCATTCGCAAGCTGGATAAGCAGATGTTTTGGAACAGTTTTGTACGTAATATTCAGTTAAGTCCTAGTCCATGCCATGATTTGTATTTTCCTCGAAGAGTATACTCGGACTTATACTGGACCACCCAGCAGCATAAAGGTTTTTGTGAAGAGCAGAAGAGACATGTTATGTGATATAATGGAGGTAAAAAGACTCCATAAAACTTTGTAAGTTCTTTATAAAACTAAAGCATTTTAAGAAAACTGAAATGCTAGAGACATATGAGATAATGTTTAAATTTTAAGACTTAGTAGAATTTTTCTAGGTTTCAGATTTTTACTGAAACACTCCATGCAGTCTTCTCTGTCGGAGTCACACACCTCTCACATAGTGAAAGGACTTTCTCTCATGGTCCCTAAGAGCAACCCTTGCCTTTAGTCTCTCCTGCTTGCCTTTAATTTTATTTCAAAAGCCTTTTATTAAAAATTGTATTACTTATACTCTTCCAGCTGAAAAATAAGTGTGGTATTTTCTTTTTTTTAAAATGATTCCCCCCCCCATTTTTCCATTAACGTCTATGTAATTGTCACCAAACTAATCCGATCTTGAGATGTGTCTAGCTCCTTTTATGGATGTTGTTCCTTTTTTTGCAGGCTCTTCTTATGGCATCTTGCAGCTCTTTTCCAGTACGTTGGTGGTAAGTCATGTTCCATCTGGAAATGGATCTCGAAAGCATAGGTGTACATTCTGAGGGCCATGCAGCATGGCTGGGGTGAAATCAGGGGCTTGAATTTCACCAAAAGTAGATGTGCAGGTGATTCAGGTATCCAATGTCATTAGATCAAGAAGGATCCTTTAGTCATCTGTCTTCCTCACTTGACATCTGAGAAGACATTGCCAAAAGGAGTCAGATGGCTTCTTCTGAACACATGGAGTCATAATGAGAACCCACTTTTAAACCATGTTGAACCATCTTCTTTCCATGACTCCCTGCTGACTTTTTACTAGGAAAAAGAATATAAACAAAAAGTTATTACCAATGTTATCATTTGTTTCAATTAATTGACAGTGATCAAAGCCATTCAGACTTCTAGGATTCTACTTGAAGTTGTACATTTTGAACTATATGGCTTATTAATTATAAAACTTAAGTGTATAGACGGAAGGAGCCATTTAGAGTGGTTGGTTGTGTATCTACAACATGGGATAGAAAGACCCAGAGCTGAGCTTGTCGCTCCCACATCGGACCACTCAGTTGTTGAAATTCAGAATTCTTAACTAATCTGCCCCTTCTCTCTCTTGTTTACCCCACTGTGGCCATTCTGGTCTTAAGACACCAGTGTCCAGTGAATCAAGCAAGTCAAGCATAACAGTCAGTTTAGTCCCTGGATTGATCAGCCGTGACCTTGGTCTAGATAGCTGGCTGGTGGTTTCACTCTTAGTGAACTCGATATAGATAGAGCACTGTGCTTCCCAAGAGTGGCTTGCTTATAAAATATGTTTTAAAATATAAAAGAAATTCAGATTCCATAATAAATTCTTAAATAACTAGTTACTCCCTGATTTATTTTTTTTTCGTCTTTCCTATATTAAGTTTACATAACAATAATTTTATTCTCGCTTAACCTTTGCAATGACCCAGCAAAGTAGTTTGTTATCTCCCTTTATTATACAGGAGGAAATAAAGGCTCACAAACTTTAAATAATTTAATGAAGTCACCAAATCTCAGTACCCACACTGTAAGCCCATATTATTTTTTTCCTGATAGTTATCAGTGCCTCAATGCTCTAAAACAGTAAATAGATAATGAACATCAGATTGACAGGAGACTAATGCACTTGCTTATGGGGCAACACATTATATTTCATATTCTTTCTTGAGAGAGAAGAATTTGCTTAGTTTTAAGAAACATCTTTTCTCTTTTATTTGGGAACTCACTACCAAAATACTTGATATGTGTACATAGATCAGTTAAGTCACATAAATTTTAATCAGTCAAATGCTTTGTTCCTACTAGACTCTAAAATTCCTTAGAATAAAGACCAGATTCGATTTGATGCTTTATCACTCACATCTATCAGAGCACCTGGCACATAGAAGCATTTTTGTTAATGTGAATTTTTGTTGACAGCTATGGCCCAATATTCTTTATCAAATGTTTTTCATTTTGTTATATTTGTGCTTAAAAAGCATGTTTCATATACCTCGTAGCCATAATTTAATGAGAACCTCCTTAGAAATCCTACAGATAGAGGAATACCTAATCAAAATTTCCTTTTAACCAGTGCTTTTATAAACATGTATTTTCGTTATGTTTTATGAAATTATTTTAAATTTAAAAACAAATCTTTATGAAGATGTACTGTCAGATTTGACTAATGTTATTATATGCATTTTAATAAAAATGACTAGCATTTATTAAGTATTTATTATGTGTCAGACCCTGTTCTGAACACTTTATTTCATTCAGTCCTCATAATAACTACTCTCAACCACACATCTTTGATGGTTTGTGTCTTTAATGACTGATTTTTTGTAAAGCCTATAGCAAGTGTCAAGGGGTAGAAAAATCTCAGAGGCAGTTAACTATTATTATCTCTATTTTACAGATAGAGAAACTTGGGCCTAGAGATATTCTTCTATATGTAATTACGTTAACTAATATGTCTGTGGTATATGGAGTGATGAATTCAGAGTTGAACCCAGACAGCCTGGCCCAGGGCCCAGGGTGTTTCTTCCAGATGCTACCACTACCCTATGAACTCAAGGAGGCCGATGACCTCTTATCCACATCGAAAGAGTGTGGAGAATTTTTAAAATCTATTGAAAATTGGGGGAAAAAGATTGGTGGTATTTGTAAAAAGCTAACAGTAATTTGGAAGAATTACCCTCAATTATTTTATAAAGAAATTTTATGACAGTTTATATCTTTTGGGTCCTCAAGAAGAAGCTAAACACATCAATAAAAATGAGGGAAGGGCACAAACAGGGATAGTTGGATTTTGGCAAGGCAGAGAGGCAGGCTTGAATGATATGGTTCATTCGTGAAGTTGGTAAAGGCATTGCACATCACTGAGAAGGAAGGACACAGGATGTCATATGGACCACCTCTAGCCAGCCCAGGAGCACAGCACTGGAGAGCCTGGCCTGACCCTTCTCAGATAGTGCTCCATTACTGTTACAGTGTTTAGTGATTTTTATTTTAAGACAATTAAAGTTTTTTTAAACAAAGACGTATCCAGAACCTCAATATATAAAGCAGGTCAACGTGGAGATGCCGTGGTTAAACCGGGCTCATCAGTCGGGCCTGTGTCCATCTGTGTGGACAGAGCACTGCCCAAGTGCAAAGATAAACAGTGCAGTGGCCACCAAAGCTGCCCAGGGGTCTGAGGGGCTCCCGGACACCCAGGCTCCTGGCGTCCTACGCAGCCATCCTCAGCTAGACATCTGTCAACCTCCGGCATCATGGGAGTGTTCTGAGCAGGTAGGGAGAAGAGGAGAAGATTGTTTGCCAGTACACTTCCCCACCTCTAAAGAGCTTTCTCAGAAGCCTCACTGGTGACCTCTGGTTGCATCTTTGAAAGCCAGAACTTTCAGTCTGCAAGGGAGGTTTGTTTTGGCTAGGCGGTTTGCTGGGACTGCTGAAAAGAACTCATACAACCGAATAGCAGAAAAAGAAATAATCCAATTAAATTAAAAAATTGACAAAGGACACGAATAGACATTTTTCCAAAGAAGATATTCAAATGGCCAACAGGTATGTGAAAAGATACTCAACACCACTAATCATCAGATAAGTGCAAATTAAAATCACAGTGAGATATCACCTCATACCTGTTAGAATGGCTATCATCAAAAAGACAAGAAATAAATGCTGGCGAGGATGTAGAGAAAAGGGAACCCTTGTGTGCTTCTGGTAGAAATGTAAATTGGTGCAGCTATTATGGAAAACAGTGTGGAGGTTCCTCAAAAAATTAAAAATAGTATTACAGCGATCCCATTTCTGGGTATATATTCAAAGGAAGTGAAATCACTAGTTCAAAAAGATACCTGCACATGTTCATTGAAGCATTATTTACAATAGCCAAGACATGGAAACAACCTAAGTGTCCATCAATAGATGAATAGATAAAGGATATACATATATATATACACACAGTGGAATACTATTTGATCATTAAAAGAAGGAAATCCTGCCATTTGTGACAACATGGATAGACTTCGAGGGCATTATGCTAAATGAGATAAATCAGACAAAAGAAGACAAATACTGTATGATCTCACTTATATGTGGAGTCTAAAAAATTTATTTTTGAATGAGTATATTTTGAATGAGTTTTTTGAGAGCAAGAGATCAAATTTGTGGTTACTAGAAGCAGGGGTGAATGAAGTGGGTGAAGGTGGTCGGAAGGTACAAACTTCCAGTTATAAATAAGTGCTGGGATGTCACGTACAATGTGACGACTATAGCAAACACTATATTGTATATTTGAGAGTTATTAAGAGTAAATCCTAAATGTTCTCAACACAAAGAAAAAATGTTTTGCTGTTTTTATGAGATGACAGATGTTAACTTATCATTTTGCAATATATGTAAGTCAAGTCATTATGCTGTACACCTTAAACTTTTACAGAGCTATATGTCAATTACATCAATAAAACTAAAAGAAAAATATAATGTGGGAAAAGTTGCATCTCAATAGTAATCAAAGATTCACAGTGGAGCAATGAGAAATCATTTTAATCTGTTGGATTGATAGAATTAATGATAAAATCCATGGTTGTCATGATGGTAGAGAACAGACACTCTTAAGCAAAAAAAAGAAAAAGATAATGGCAAAATTTTAATAACGGAATGTTTGAGATGTATTATTAAGTAGAAAAGCAAGTTACAAAATATAGTGTATTGTATTTTGTCAAAAATATATCATTTGTAAATTTGAGGATTGTGAAGTATTTTTATATATTAATTTTGTTTTTCAGCATTTTCTAAATTTCTAAACTGAATTGAACATGGTTACTGAGGAGTTGAGATGAATGAAGTAATGATAATGACAAAACCAAGGCTTTCTAAATTATACTTCACCATTTCTCCACCCATTCTCAGCTACTAAATCATCACAGATGCTTTCTTTGATATCTTAGGCTTTTTTTTTTCTTTTCTATTTTTTTTTTTTTTTTTTTTTTGATAAAACAATGTTGTGTTTTCCCACTCAGCTTGTGGAAGAGCAGAGAAAATAACTTACTCTGACAACTGGCAGAACAGAGTTGAGCATCTGAGGACCTTAGCCAGAACCCCTGACATTTTCCAGTGGGCTCGTTTGGGGTCATTTTCGTGGTGATGAGTTTACCATGAATCACAGAACGGTTGTGTTTCTTGCTTCCGCAGGGCTGCTGGAGCGATGTGATCGGGAGGCGGGCCTCGCTGCTGGTCTGCATTCTGTTCAGTGCCCTGGGTTACCTTATCCTTGGAGCCTCCACCAATGTGTTCCTATTTGCCCTCGCTAGAATCCCCGTGGGTGAGTTCTTGTCCCTGCCTGTGTGCCTTCCTTCAAAATAAATTACTTCCACATACAGAGGGAGCCTGTCCCTCTTGTGTCCCAAAGAGTGCCTCTTTGATTACAGCGTATGTAAAGAAGCCACACTGGCAATATCAGTTACAAGTGTCACACCAGCTGCTGCCCCTGATTGAGCACTTAGCATCAGTCAGGCTCTGCTGACTTGTCCAGATCTACAAACCCTGAACGCGACAGAGCCCGGAGCCCTCTGTGTCGGTCACTGTGCACAACTCTGCCACCACTGCCACAGGTCCCATCTCCTTCCCTCTGACCTCTGTCCTCAGGAAGAATGTGCTCGGGTGTCTTTAACCAGTACCATGCTTACGCCCTGTCCCTCAGCAAGTTTATAGTTTTCATGTTGGGCTTCCTGACTTCAAATTGAGATTGGCCACTGTAGCTTTCCTGTAGCCTTCTGCAAGTCTAGCTGTTGCTTTGGTGGGAGTGGGGGAGGGGCAGGAGACACTAGGATTGCAGTGTCATGGCTCAAGGGTTAGTTTTCTGTTTCCTGACTGATCTTGAATGTTTCTACCATTTTTGAAATAACTTTCATTTTGTCCATTCATCGAAATATTTTGTCCGTTCTTTGAAATATCACCTGTGAGTGGTGGGTGGGTAATTACTGTGGAAGCTCTTTATTCCTTTTTTGCCTTTCTTCGTGATTAGGGCTCTGGAATTTTCATGTTTCTTTCTCATCTTACTGATGAGAGCACAGACCCTGCTACCCTGGTGGACAAGCCTTTTGAGTTCACCCTCCAAAACCTATGCTGTGCCTTCTTGTTGACAAATGGTTTCAGAAGGTCTTTGCTGTGAATGTGATCAGTCACCGTAACAAGCCCCACCACTACACACAAAATCTAACCAATCTTCGAGGAACTCCCTGGAAACCATTGTATCCCTTTACACTTAGGATCATTTATCCAGACTTGTCAGCAGTATTAGCAGGACCTACTATTTGTTGATCAAAATAGTGGGCAACCTGTGTCATCAGATTCTGCCAGTCTGTTTGTGAGTGTGATTATGAGGTGTGTGGGTGTATACAGTCAAATCTATCAGCAGAAGTATGAGGAATATAAAGTTACATACTCTTTAATCTCTTATTAAGTCCTTTCACAGCTTTTAATTTGTTTAGTCGACAAATTTGCAAGCCTCCTGCTAGTAGAACATGAGTTGGTATTGGTTATATCAGGGGTTCCTAATCCCCAGGCCGCAGACTGGTACTGGTCTGTGGCCTGTTAGGAACTGGGCTGCATGGCAGGAGGGGAGTAGCCGATGAGCAAGCAAAGCTTCATCTGTATTTGCAACCGCTCCCCAGCGCTAGCATCACTCAGTTCCACCTCAAGTCATCAGGCATTAGATTCTCATAAGAACACCTGCCCCTGGTACCAAAAAGGTTGGGGTCTGCTGGGTTAAATGTCTGTCATCATGTTTTTATATTTTTACTCCCTGTCTTTCTGTCCTTCTTCCCTGTTCTATTTCCTTCCATAACACTTGACCACCTTCATATAGATGTGCAGGCTCTGTGAAGACAGGGATATTTGCCTTTTTTTTTTTGGTGTTCCTCTTTGTTCCTTACATTACCCTCAGGGTCATGGTCTATGCTGAACAAATAGTGGGCATGCAGAAAATGTTTATCCACCAAATTTATGAATAAAGAATGATAAATCTCTATATAGAAACCACCATGAATTGTGCCGGGATAACAGAGAAGATGAGACCCTGGGATCTCATGATGGGAAGCAGGCAAGCTGAGGATTCTGGAGCTTGGTTACCAGAGATGAGGTGACCAGCCAGAAGTCGTCACAGTGGGATGGCACCCGCAGGCCTCAGGTGTAAAGATAGTGGAGGCCAGATCTCCGTGAGGGATAGAGGTGAAGGGCAGGATCACCAGCGAGGTACTTTTGACCTGGAAAATGTTACAGAGCATGTCTCTTGTCCCCTAACAGGTATTTTCAAACACACACTGTCCATTTCAAGGGCTCTGCTTTCTGATCTGGTTGCAGAAAAGGAGCGGCCATTAGTGATGGGACAGTTCAACACAGCGTCTAGTGTGGGCTTCATCTTGGGCCCCATGGTTGGTGGATATCTTACTGAGCTAGACGATGGATTTTATATAACGTGCTTCATCTGTTTTTCTGTCTTCATTCTCAATGCTGGTAAGTTCCCACTTAATCACGAGAAGATTGTCTCGTTTATGCCTTCATGCTAACCAGCCTACCTACTTTTATCCCCTTACAATTTGTTTTTCGTAGATGAGGCAGATTCATTATTCAGGAGTGAAAACCCACATCATCCCTGCTGCAGACCTCCCCAGTGGGCTCCCAGCGTGCTGAAGCACATGTGTCTCTCAGCCTTGGTGGCAGAGGGTGGAGGATGTTGGCCCCACACCCCTGGCCACAGTGGCTTCCTGGTTGACCTCACATGCCAGCCTTATTCCCACAGGATGGCCTTGTAATTTGTTCCTCCTTCCACCTGCATCATTCTTCCCACGTATCTGTATAGGCTCTTCTTATCATTCAAGTCTCCAATATTTGCTTCCTTAGAGAGTCCTCCTCGGATCATTCTGTCTAAAATATCTGAATTTCTTCATAGCACTTCAGAAATTATGTTGTCAATGTGTTTTCTTGCTGTTCCTCTCTTCCCCCAACACACATAATTAGAAAGTAAATTCTCCAAGGGTTCACATTTGGTCACTGCTGTCACCTTTGCCTGGAACACAGACAGATAGCCAGTGTTCAGTGATATCCGATGAATGAAAGAAGGCCGACTGGGCTATGAATTCCTTAGATGAACCTCTTTGCCCAGAGACTGGTGCACAACCGACCCTTCGATTAACAGCTTTATAAATGGGAGGATTCATGCTGTTCAATTTTTTAAAAATATAATGATAATCTACTTTATTGCAGCTTTTCAAATCTTTACATTTAGGACAACAGGTTGAGTGATAATTCCATGTTAGGTTGGGATACCAGACTTGGGAAGCAAAGTACATGAGCTTAATCTCAGTCCTCATCAGATACCTTATGATTGTCTGCCAGTTTAACCTGTAACCTCGGCCAGGAGGAGAGGTCTGATGAATCATTGTGAATCTAGATAAAATGGTTTCAAGCATGTGACTGTTTGGTGTGACCAGGTTTCCTCCCGTGCCTTTACCAGACTGTGCCATTTTAACAGGTCTTGTTTGGCTGTTTCCATGGAGTGAAATAAAAGTCAGCAATACAAAGAATGGCCTGCGATTGAGTAAGAACCATGGACTTTTGGGAAAGACAGACTACGAAGTGCAGGAAGCGGGCCCCACGAGTGGGAGGACCGCCAGGCCGCCCCGGATGGCGGTCCTGTCAACCCTGCAGGTCATGAAGGGCCTGATATTTTCTGAAATGTGGGAAATATTTCTGGTGCGCTTGCTGATGGCCGTGGCAGTCATGCTGTACTACAGTAATTTTGTCTTGGCCCTGGAGGAACGCTTCAAGGTGAGCCCCAAGACCGCAGGCTACCTCATCAGTTACAGCAGCGCCCTGGGGGCCCTGGCCGGCTTAGCCCTGGGGCCCCTCATGCGGCTGTATGGGCACAACTCCCATAGGGTCCTGCTGCACTCCAGCACACTCACCTTCCTGCTGCTCCTGCTCTTCTCCACCGCCCGTACCATGGCGGCCGTCATCCTGTCCTCCACGCTCCTGTCCTTCTCCACGGCCATCGGCAGGACTTGCATCACGGACCTCCAGCTGACCGTGGGTGGAGCCCAGGCCAGCGGCACCCTTATAGGCGTGGGGCAGTCAGTGACAGCAGTGGGCCGGGTCATCGCGCCCCTCCTCTCGGGCGTTGCCCAGGAGGTCAGCCCTTGCGGCCCCCCCAGTCTAGGGGCTGCATTAGCCTTGGTGGCTGTTTTCATCATGTCACTAAACAAACCTCACTATGGTGGCGATAGGAGTGATCAATTAAAAAGTGAATAGAATGGGTTTGTACAACAGGAAGAAGCAAAATCCAAGGTATGTGATTAAGGGACAGAGGCCGTGACAAGAAGCAGGCTTTGCAAAGGGTGGGTGGTGTAAGCAGGCATCCAGGTCAGCACTCAGCTCTGCATTTAGGCTGATCAGAATTCAGAGCCTTGCCAAAGGGAAAGGTATTAAAACATTTGCCTAAAAATCTCTCTCCTTATGGGCTAGTGAGGTTAAATGAAGGGGAGAAAGATCCCAGCTACAGGAATAGTGGTGATACCAGAACGTGATATGTGCAAGAAGGGAAGAGACCCAAGGTTTCACTAAATAAAAATAGGGAAAGCGTTAATCAGATGGGACACAGATTTCATTGCAGTTCAATTGTATAAGCTAAGAGGGAGCTTTTCTACTATTAGAATCCTACACAATGAAGAAGCTGCTATATCAAAAACGGCCTGTTACTTACATCATATCAAGGTTGTGAATGCTGCTTCTACCTGGGGACTTGGTTAGAAATCAGGTGCCCAGCCTCACCCCTGCAGACTATTTCTGTGGGCCTAGGTGAGGCCCAGACATCTACTGTATTTAATAAGGACCACTTGCAGCAGTTTCTCATGGAGGTAGAAAAAGGATCATTCTGAGACATACTGGTTTCTATTAGAGTAAAACCTAGAGACTAGGTTGTTTTTATGAATAACTAACTCAGTTTGGACTGTTTGTTAAAATTGTGTAGCACCAATTTCCCCAGCTCTCAGTGTTATACCCCATTTCGTTTTATGCACAGTGAGAGAATAGGGTGTCGTACCTTACTGGAGGGACTTAATTCTTCAGTGTCTTATGTTGAAAATTATTTCCTTCATTTTAATATCAGACTGTGAACAGAAGAGCTTTGTTAGTCTACTGGGACATGTATCCATGTGCCTTTTCCTGCTCTTCCAAAATTAATACCTGCGGGGCCCAGAGTCAGGGTGGGTGCAGGCTCGCAGAGAGGCATTGTCAGGACACTTCCTGACTATGGACGACATCAGTTATCAATAAAAATTATTTAGGAGCTCCCTCTCTTTTTTTCACAGACTCCCAAAGTGCACATTCCTTTCAGTCCTCTTAATTAGTCCACCACAATATTACTCCTGGTTTCAACCTCACGCACTTATGATTGTAACACACTAATTTGCCATCACTTTAATACTTTCTGTATGGAAAGCAGAAGAAAGATTTCTGTAGTTTTCGAAGTTCAATATGGGGTA
Source organism: Pteropus medius (assembly GCF_902729225.1). NCBI lineage: Eukaryota > Metazoa > Chordata > Mammalia > Chiroptera > Pteropodidae > Pteropus > Pteropus medius. The sequence continues at coordinate 1,274,120 of NW_024350921.1, read as the reverse complement.
AACTCAAAATTTTTAATGATAATCTATTGGAAATTTGAAGATTGTCCTTTCTCCTACCTAACTGCGAGAAAAATACAGACTTTTTATTAAGTGTTGTAATTCTGAACTTTTAGACAAGTGCTCAGTGCTTTCAAAGATACCGAAATATGGTATAAAATGGCCTTGTCCTCAAGGAGCACACCACCTCGTCATGGATGTTAGACGCAGAAGGACAATAAATATTCAAGGGTTTTTGCAATGAAGTAGAATTTCAGAAGAATTTCTCCAAAGATTTCACCCTCAGAAGTGGACAGGTTTCTTAGAAGCTCTTAAGTATAGCCATGTTTTTATTTTTGAAATCATAGCACTTTATTTTTGAAGTTAAATAAAATCCCATTAACTTGATAAGTCTTTACAATTAGGTTCATGGAAATACTGAAAACCAAAGGTTGATCTTTGTATAGAGAGTGGAGAAATGCTTTTGTTATTCTCTGCTGGTGATTTTAGTATTTTGTTCATGTGATTTTTTTCTTTTCAGATAAGTATTTTTTTACAGCCCTTCTTAAATAGTCCGATGCATTGCTGCTATTCAGGGTGTGTCCTGGGGGACCAGCAGCATCAGCATCTCCTGGAACAGATAGATGCTCACATTCCACCTCAGACATGCTGGGGACCATTTTCACAAGTTACCCAGTTGCTTCGTATGCACAGTAAAATTTGAAAACCACTGCTCTAAGGGACAGTATTTGTATACTTTATAGAATGTGATCTCAGGGGAAGTAAATTGCTCAATTAAAGATTGTGTTGTTTTTAAACTCTCTTGAGTAACTTCTGTAATCCTTTTCAAAATACTAGATTGAGCCACATGAAATTGCTATTTTTGTAAATCAAAATATCTGCAGTGTCATATGGTTCAACTTAATATTGTATGGAACCTTTAGAGGCATCGAACTTGTCTGAAAAGTTTATAAAGGAAATGGTACCCTTTCAACATTATGCCAAGCACAACTGTGAAACATCCTCAGGGCTCAGTTTTCCAAAAGGCTTGGCCTTTTCCACGGAGGGAAGGTATACCTCTGCCTTCATGTCAACAGGGATGTGCAGAATCCAGAAAGGGAGTAGAGTATGCCTGGCTATGAGAGCAGCATGTGCAGCGCTCCAAATCCCAGGCCTCTGGCCTCCTGGAGCAGAAAGGTCCGACAAGAATTATGCCTAGAGATAAGCAAAAGGACTAGAATCAGTGGTTCTCTACCCTGGCTGCATATTTGAGTCACTTGATGCCCAGAGCATGTCCTGGCCCCAGGGAACCGGGCTCTAAAGTGCCCTGTGTTCTTCATGCACACCAGCATGGAGAATCGGCCTTAGATTTGAAAGGGCTCGTCTTCCATGCTCAGGGTGAGCTTGTGCTCTGACAGATGACGGGGCGCCACTGAAGGGTTAGTGCTGGAGAGCGCACCGCAGACCTGTGTGGTTTACAAAGATCTGGACTTTGGGGAAGTAATCCAGAGGAGCCTGAGGGAGAGGTGGTCGGAGCACTGAGGGAAGCAGATAGGGGCAGCATCCGGAAGGCCTGGTGACTGTCAGGGTGTGGCCTTCATGGAGATTTCAGGAGGGACTGTGGGTGATATCCAAGTGTCTGGTCTGGGTCTTTATAAAATCTTAAAATAGGTTACCACGGATCTAGCCAGGATAATGCATATATAATGCTGCTCTTCTTGGAACAAGGCAGTGGATTGAAAAACTTTTTTTTCAGGCCTAATTTTTTCCTGAAGAACTTGCCAGTTACATGGTAATCATTTTTCTTAATAAAATCCTTTAAAAATTATAATGAAGTGTAACAAATTATGATTTTTAGAAGCCATTGTATCCTGATACATATTTTTAAGTCAGGGTCCTGAAGTGCTTGAAAATTCTAAACTCCAGTCTGCTGAAACATCTTAGTAAAAACAGCAAGCTTTTGTCTTTAACAACCACACGCTAATACCAAATATGTACGTAATTTGAAATTTATTCTACACTGACGGCAAGCAAATAGTTTCAGCATGTCATCACACTAGGGTTTGTTTCTAATTAATCAGGTGCTCAAATAGTTACATTTTAAAACATTACATATAAGGTAGTTAAGGAAGCAAATACAGTAAACAGTTTTGATCAGGTACCCAAAACTGTGTTATGAAAACCTAAAATTACCTGCATAATCTTTAAATATCGTTTGGTAAGACAATGGTTGGCATTAACCTAATTTGTGTGTGTGTTTGGGTTGGCTTGAGAAGGTAGCATTTAATATTTCAGAGTACATGTTATCTTTGAGCCAAGAGTCTGCTTACATTTAGAAAATTAATGAACCTATTATAACCTTTATTCCTGAAATCAGGTTTTTCTAATATAATTACAGTATTAGCCTAGTTTGAGATACTATATGTATTTGAAACTTAAAGAACTGAAAATTTTAATATGCTTAAATTCTTATCATTCATGAATTCCAGCTATCATGATCCTATTTAGTACAAATGAGAATGGTTTATATATTTATAAATATAAAAATTGGAATTTCTGGTGCTGTCCTGGTTTCATGTGAAATATTTTCTACATAAGTGATTAAATATTTGCATGTGACTTAATATTTAAACTTTTGTACATTTCACAGGAACTAGGAGAAATTCTTTGTCAGTGAGCATGTGTGCGTGTGTATATATATATAAATTTTCTCTTTATAAATATATAAAATTTCTCTTTGGCAAGCTGAGTTACCATTACTGGATACAGAGATTCTCATTTACATTATAAATTTAGTTACCACTTGTACTTGACTCAATTTAAAAAGGAGAAAAACATTTGTATATTTAATTCAAGGTATTTTTTTTTTACAGTAGTAAAAAACAAAAAAAATCACCACTGATGTGTTTGGCATTCTGTCTACTGGGCATCTCACGGGGGGACATTTCTACACCCTACAAGAATAATGGGTCCCTGTAAAAACCTCCATGACAAACTGAAAGGCCCTGAAGTAGGTTCTGAACCATTCAGAATAATATGCTGTGTATACTTAAAATTTGATCATCTGTTACAGTTCATATTTTAACTCTACACAGAAAAACTCATTCCCTAACCATACAGGTAAGAAGAAAACTGACCCACAACTAATTGACTATTCTTACAGGTAGTAAAATAGAATTTTATTAGGAAAAAAATGAGGAAAAATTTTGAAAACAAAAAGGATCAGAAAGCTATGGGAATTTCAGGCCAGATAATTTGGAGGCATATACACAAAATATGTTTTTAAAAGTATCAGACTTTGGGTTAATTTCTACTTTTTTTTGCTAAATGGCATAACTTCAGAATAGTTGGTCCTTAGAATTATATGTAAAAATTAAGTCCTGAATTTTCACTTACAGGCAGTTCAAATCAAATTTATTAAACATCAAAGACCTATCAACATTCTATAATTATATTGGAACTTTGGTTGGATCAAGTGTTATTTGAACCGAGAGAGTCATTTACCAAGTGCTGGGGATCTTTTTGTATTACTGAAATTTAGACCGTTATCATATTTAAAGGGTTTTAACTCCATATTCTCTCCCATATATAATGTGTAGAATCTAATAATGTTATAAAAAAGGAAGTATAGAGAAAAAGCTAAATGAAGTCAAATTTATTTTCCGTTGCTTTTATCATTCAACAAATAAAACATTTACACAATAAAGATGAAATGACATAACTGTTCCCTTTTTTTGAAATTCACACAATATCATCCAAATTCTTTATCTGACTTTTAATAAGTGAAAGCTAAATTTGGTCTACCTGTTTAAGAAGTGTTAATTTTTTTTTTCATTTTTCTCCAGTTCCAGAAAGTTAGACTCCTGATAATATGTATTAATATAGAATACCAGGCAAAATCATGAAATTTATTTTTAAGGTTATTTTCCATTTCCATCTTCTCAAATTTCAAAAACTAACTTCTTAAAATTGACTCGGCAGTCTCAAAAATACTCATCACATCTCTTGATGAATCATATTCCTATAATAAAACACTAAAGTAAAAATCAGTTTTGATTTCTTTTCAGCAAATGAAATACATATTTTTATATAAAATTTTCATTTAAAAATTAAGATTTTTGGCACAGAGTCCTAAGCTTGTAGTTTTCAAATAGTGTCTCCACTGCTTTCCACTGATCGACTTGGGAGAGTTTCAGAAGGAAACTGGGTTCTTTAAGAGCTTGTATCTTGCGTCTATACCCCTCTCTAGCTCACACCCAGCAATCTAGCAGTATTATGAACTGCTAAAACTTTAAACCATGAGAAAAAGGGCTGGAAGATGTACCCCTCCATGTCGGTGAAGGTAAAGGAAGGGAATAGAAAACCACTCCAAGGATTTCTAAATACTGTNTCTTTTCTTTAATTTATTTATGTTTTCCACCAATATTACTGTGGTCACTTGTATCCTTTGATGGATCTCCAATGTGAATCCATGGAATTACACGAGTGGCTTCATTTCACATCTAAACCCAGAATTTTAGAATCTTGTGCCAGTCAAGTTTTAAAAAGGACTTTTGAGGGGGGTGGGGGGGAAATGACAGGCCAATAAAATCTACAGTTTAAGAGACAGATTCAAACCATCTTTAACAATACGTTCCACTGCTTGTTTTTCTGTTGTACTTTAAAGAAGTCCTCAGATGAGTAGAAACCATTCTTATGTGAAGAATTTGAGTTACTTTATTGAGGCAGGAAAGGTAACAAGTTTACAGACTAGTGCAAAATAATGGAACTCCCACTTTCTCCAAAGTGTTCCCTGAATAAAATTTGAAATTTGAACTTTCACCAATTTGTTAAACATTGGAATACTGTTCATATAAACTTTCAATCTTGTCTGCTTAGAGCCTCTGACCTGGATTCAAAGTTCTAGATTGTTATACAGAAAAATTCTGAAGCAAGTGGTGGTGGATGGGCATGAACGGGAATCTCCCGCATCCTCCTCCCGGGATTGCACACTATAAAACCTGTCAACAAGTTGTCACACATCGCAAGCTGGGGTCACACACAGCCTTTCTCTTTGCACCATATAAACACAGAGGGGATGGAATCTGTATGTCCCCTCAAACACACGGTGGAATGAGAAACAAAATAAAGCCAGCTGACTCATTATTCCACAGAAGCAGCAGGACCTCTAAGTGGCATTTGGAGCCAGACCACCTCACCTGCTTAGGGGCAGGTGATCATCTCCCACTCTGAGTTGTCAGGTGTCTCTGCTCCACACTGTGCCATTCCCTTACCAGCCGGTTGTCAGCTCAGGGTCTGGAAACACCTCAACTCTGAGCTGATGGCCCACCAGCCTCTGGGAGCTGCCCTTTATGCCTTGGGAAAACGTTCTGAGTCTTTTTAGTGTCATTTACTTAAAAACGAATTACAGATATACATATTTTTTCATAAATAAGATTTGAGGCATGTGTATATATTAAAATTTTCACAAACAAAGGGTCTGTTAAAAATGTCAAGTCCTGTCATCCAAGTTCAATAAAGGCACATGATTTTGGTGTTTTTTGTTTGTTTGTTTTTTCCTTTAGGTCTATAAAGATTACAACTGCCAGCAGCAAGTCATAAAAGACACTTTATGGGACTATTTTTCTTTGATTTCTTTTTCTTGGGATAAGCAACCATCCCATTGTTCAATGGCGTGACTACCAAAGAAAGGAGTTAGATACATAGAGGATTTTAAATGGATTCCATTGTCGTGCAGGGTTTCGGAGTAACGGCCAAGCTGTCCTGGGTAGGTCACCCCGCTTCCCAGCCTGGTTGGCTTTGACCATTTCCATTAAGGCTTCTCGCTCCCAAAGCGGGCTTTCTGGCTTCCAGGTTCCGACGCCCTTCGGACCAGCCTGGGTGGTGGCTTGGGTCTGTTGCCTTCCATCACACTATCTTCCTGCACTGGGCCATACTGGCCTTTGGAGAGAAGAGGCTGCCGGAGCATGGCTGGAGTCTGGGTGCCCCCATCTTTGCTGTGGGGGACTAGGGGACCACAGGGTTGCCCTCGGCCGGCATCGATGTCTACCTCATTCTTCCATTCCATCTTGTAGGACTGAGGATCTTTCTTTGAAAACTGTTCTGGCAGGAAGCGCCTTGCTCGGGGCTTCAAATTGAGGACAGTGGTCCCAGCATCCGTGTCTGAGTCGCTGTTATCGCCACCTACCACAGAGCAAAAGAAGGACAACATGGGCAAGCATTTCAGGGAGAAGGTATGACAAGTGACTCGGCGAGGCGCTAGTGGGTCAACAACTGCTGTGCCCTCAGGAGGGCGGTATGTCAGTGGGCTCCCTCTGACTCTAGCGTTTCCCTTGATGACTTTGAGTGCTTGGGTCCACAAGTATACATTCATGCTGATTTGAAAGAGCCTACTACGTCCTCGACACTTTTAAATACATTAATCCACTGAATCCTCACAATCGCTCATTTTGTAGGTGAAGTAACTGAGGTTCAAGAGGTACCAGTAAGTGGTGAAGCCAAAAGTCAAACAGAGACGACCTTGCAGCAGTAGCTATATGCCCACCTGCCCTACAGGAGCTAAGCCCAGGAGGCCCAGCTCAAGGTCTGGCACATGGGAGGACACCAAAAATTAACTGCTAAGCATAAAAAGGGGGGTGGTTATAATTGTTACATCCCACACTTTAATAACATGAAATCCTAACATTTCTCCTGGGGTTTCACAGAATATGGTTTAGAGTCTACATAAAGATTACCATGAAATAAAGAGATATTAGACTTTATGTCAAAGCTTTATTAATTATATCTAGAAGTAAAATTTATGGCTGTGTTTATGAAAATATGTTAGAATTAAGGTAAAAATTTGCAGATTTACAACTTTCTATTTACCTGTTCACTAAGCATATGGTGACAATATCTGATTGAATTATTTATAATGTGTACAGAACTCCATTCAAAAAGGATGAACGCTAATAAAAAGTCACTGTTGTTATTTTAGATTTGCAAACTATTGAACTCATTGTGATTAATAAAGAAGAAGAACAGGGACATTTTTCTATTCTATAAAATTAGTAAATAAGTTTAAAGTCTTTTTGCTCCAATTGTATTCATTACCTGCATTAGAAATATTCTTTTTCTTTTGTAGCTTTTCTGGAAGCTTTGTATTTTTGGGTAAAGATAAATACCGGGAGGTCGAAGTGGAAGCCTGTAAAAGAGACGGAAAACCTTATTTAGACTAAGCGGATGTCATTTATTGTATATTAGAAGTTTAAGATCTTATGAAAAACCTTGTTAAAAGTTAAAATTTTAGTTTTCAATTCTAAAATTACTTTGTGAGGGTCTGTGGGGATGGAGGATAAAGTTCCAAGCAATACTATTTAATTTAAAAATCACTAAACTTCTTCTAGAATACAATGGAAATCAGGAATAAAGAAAATGGAAACAAAGTGGAACTATTACATACATGTGAAAACCATTGGGTTTTCTTAAAGAAAAGCTATTGAATCACTTATTTATGACAGTATTACTGAAAAAACTTAGAACCTATATATAGAGAAGAAGATATGTAAAAAATATAACATTTAAGTTTTATTTACTTTAATAAGTCTTGAAACTGATAGAACAAAAAGTACTAGCTAATTTGCTGACATTTCCAATGCCATAGGCTCTAGTTTCTTTAACTTTTAATCAATGCTGCCACATTTTATACATAAAAAAAGATAATTTGGTTTATACATGAAATTTTAATTTCTGACAACCAAACACAGAATACTTTTACAAATAAGATACATGCCTGCTGTGTTCAATTAAGCAATCACAATATCTTTTTTAAAATAGCTTTTCAAACCTATTGACAATGCCATGGACCCAGTGAAATGCTGAACAAGCTCCCTGTGAACACTCGCTCCCCAGCCCCCGTGACCTTCTCGAAGTCAGCACACATGGGCTTGCAGCCTCTCCCTGGATATCTTAAATATTGCTTTCCAAATGATGGCTGGCCCAGCCATTCATTGTAACTTGTCTGACCTTCCCCAGTACTCCTGACTTCCTTCCTCAGTGATTTTTAATTTTTTCCATAGCACTTGTTGCCGTCTTTACAACAGATAATTTGCTTATTCTGTCTACTGCTGATTGTGTTCTCTCCCACTAGAATTTGGATTCTACAAGTGTAGGAATCTTTCAGTATTGTTCACCAATGAATTTCAAGTGCCTAGAACAGTGTCTGGACCACAACAGGTGTTCAAGAAACATCAAAAAGACTTTGTAACTAACTCTATCCCAGAATTCCTATGAATCAACCCTCAGCAGAGCTTCCGGGACAGCTGCTGCTTCTGCTCTTGGAAGCCTTCTGCATCCCAGAGGCACAAACGCCAGTTACCCTGCGTTCCCGATTCAAGCTGTTGTCTTTCCTAACGCTCTCCCGCAGACTGTGCCTTCTGCGGATCAGAATCTCCTTGGCTTGTCTCTCATTCGTATCGGCCGTCAGGTTGTGTCTGTTGTATGACAGCGTCTGAAAAAAAAACAAGTGACATTTTACAAAAACAAACAAATAAACAAACAGAAACTGATCACTGCCCCAGGAATTCCAAAACTTTACTGCGTTTATTGGCTTTGCACCTCAGCTAGGTACTCATGTGCAGAGAAAAAAAAAAATGTATGAAAGTTAACATTCTTTCAAATTTGGAAAGAATTTGTCTTCTCATGAAAGCCAGTAAATAAGTTTACTTTCCCCTATTAGAAAGCATAATCTTTATAAATGAGAAACATGATTGAATTAATTAAGTGCCTTCATCTACCTTGAAGTACCTTGTATGTATTTACCCAGCATTAGTGGCTGGGTAAAAAAATACAAGTCATCATACATTCTCTATTGAGTGGAAATTACTGGACTGAAAACGAATCACTCTGAGCCACTTGGTGGTGCAATGTCCTTTTGATTAACTTAGAAACATTTCTTCTTTTCAGCCAGCTTGTCAAATTGAGGAAGCGGCTGCTAACACCAGCCATGAATATGACCTAGTATTTGAAACAGTAAAATGTCTCAATGAGGGCTGGATATGGCATACTTTTTTGGTTTTATAAGCTATATAGAAATCGGTTTCCTAATGCAAATTGTAATTTGTAATTAAGTTCATTTTCCAATAGAATTAATGTATACTTCTTTCTTGGGAATATCCCAGTTTTCCAGCTATATCAGGCCTAGTAGAGATATGCAAAGGTACTACAGAACAGAGTTCAATTCTGGTTTTGAGACATTTACTCTCTAATTGGACATCTAAGGCTAGCAAAATAATACAAGATCGTGAAATTAAGTGCTAAACGTAGGTGGTACGGCATGAGCTCCAAATGCTATCCCATTTAAAGATAGAATTGAGAATAACATGGAAGGTGTTGTTGGAGGACTTTAATAATTAGAGGATGTGGGTCAGCTGAGCTGACAGGAAGCAGCAGTGGAGCCTGGGAAGAGAGCAAACCAGGCCGAAGAATGAAGCCAAACCTGTACTCTGTGAGAGTTTGGGTGTGTGGGTGAGGGAGGCGTGGAATTAAGGTTGGATAAGGTGGAACTTTATCCCAAATTCTGAAAGAACAGTTTAGCCCGGAAGCCACAACTGTTGTTTTGTTTCATTTTAAATAGGAGAATGCTGCTATTAAATGGTGCTTTAAGGAAAATGGGGAAGCAACAGTAATACAGGATGGAATGGGGCAGCCTGCGGGGAGACCAGCTAGGAAGCTGCAGAGATGACCTTGACATGAGTGGGGAGGTCTCCTGATAAGCAGTGTGGCTTGTGTGCCACTTCACTATCCTAGGCCTCGATTTCTTCATCTGTAGATTGGAGACGATGGTAACCCTTACCACTTATTGGAGGATTAAATGAGCTAATACATGCAACATGCCGAAATGGGGTTTGGCAAATTAAATGCATTCACTGTTAGCAGTATTAGTAGAAAATTATTAAAATGCGATGTTAACATGGAAATGCAGTGAAAGAAGTGACGCAGACCATACATTAAAGAAGGAAACTAAAGTGCTTTACGAATAACAAGGAAAATTAAATACGTTTAAAAAAGGCTTCTAAGCTTAAAAGGTATTTCATTAAAAAAATAAAGAGAGCAATCAATTACTTTCTTCACAATTAGTTTTATGTATATATTATTTTTAAATCTCCAAGCCCTTAGTAGCAGAACTCCCAGAAGACTCCAAGGCTCCACCCATGGTGTCCAGAGGAGAGTGGTACCCTAACAAGGCAGCACACATTGAAATGGGGTTTGAGAGAAGAGAAGGTGCCTAGCAGGGACCTCCAAGCTTGGTGTAATGATGGCGTAGTATCTACTATAATTGTATACCACAAAATCAGAAGGCATGTTTTCAGTCAAAGCAAGGAAATATTTTGCTAAATAAATTATTCTCACTCGCTGACGGATTTGATAGAGATTTCGTGATAATATTTCTCGAATCTCATCCATTTCACCAGGTGTGAGCTTTCTTATTTTTTCTTCACGACAGTCACTGTGAAAGTTCAGAAAAAGAATGTCTTAGTGTTTAACGAATATTGAAATCATCGATTTTCTTTCTTAGAGACATAATACTATTATTTAAGAAGAATTTTAGTTTAAAGAATAATACTTAGGAATAATTCACCATTTTAAAATAATTCAAAATTCTAAAACTTTTATTTCAGTGTTGAAATAATTCAGGACAAGTTTAATCATCTTTTCAGAGTCTGTTCACGCAATTATTTTTTAAGGAAGGTAAAGTATAGTAGCTTATAATTCTCTCATTCTATTATTTCTAATACTCTATAAATAAAGTAATATAGCTTAGTTTTTTTTCCAACAGAAGTTTAATTAGATATATTTTGCCATTATGGCCTGGGCTTTTAAATACTTCATTAGAAATACCTGCAAAGGCACCGTTTCTAATATGTATGTATATAGAGTCAATCCTCATTATTCGGGAATTACATATTTGCAAATTCACCTACTTGCTAAAATTCATTTATAAACATATTATCAATACTCATGGTACTTTCCCAGTCATTCATGGACATGTGCAAAATGAGGAAAAATTTGTGATGACTAACACGCAGATTCCCAAATGAGATTGAACATGGCAATGCTTTGCCTTATTGTTTCAGCTCTCTTACTGTTAAAAAATATCCTTTTCATGATCTATTTAGTGGCATATTTTTCATATTTTTTTGTATTTTTTGTTGTTGATTTTGCTGTTTGAAATGGCCCCTGAGCATTGTTCTGAAGTGCCGCATGGTGTTCTTATGTGCAATAAGGCTGTGATGGGCCTTCCGAAGAAAATATGTGTTAGATAAACTTTGTTCAAGCATGAGTTATGGTGCTATTGGCCACAGGTTCAATATTAATGAAACAACAATGTATTAAATACGAGGTATTTAAACAGAACCACACATAAAACAAGATTATGTATTGATTGGCTGAGGAACACATTGTGACAAGAGACTCACAGGAAAATAACCCTGTATTTCTCAAGAGTAGTGGCTGAGTATTTGCAAATGAGTGTTCACAGCAACTTTATGCAGTGGTTGAGTATTGGCAAATCAGTGTTCACAGCAACTTTAAAGAACGTAAATATGGCAAACAATGAGAATTGACTATATTTATATAGTTTTACTCTAACTCCTTCAAAAAGACTTTAAGGGGCCTACAAAAACAGATAGTGCAATAAAATAAATAGATTAAAAGGTAAATTAAAAAAAGAAATTAAAGCTGGAATGGTTAATACACATAAATGCGTATAGATGATGAACCAAGAGCACACAAATTAAAGAGCATATTATTTTATATTATTTTTAAATGCAAACATGCTGTTTCTATAAACCAACCACAACAGTAATTACTGGGGTACAAAAACTTATGCCCAATGGGTAATAGATATACACAAAGGAAGGAACACAGAAATTCAAGGCTTCTTCAGGACAGAGTTCTCTAGATTGATTTTTGCCTCAACCTCAATTGCTCAGATGATTTTTTTAAGAAGCATCTTTTCAGACCGAGGCATCATTGTTTAGGTAACTGTCCAGCTTCCTAGTTAGGTTTTTTGATCAGCAAAGTTAATTCACAGAATTTTAGAGTCAGAATGAACAAATAAGTTCAATAAATTACAGTCTTATTATCTGATTTTCTTGAACAATGTTCCCACCAAATTTTTACCAACATGTTTGCATAACTCTAGTGACAAGTACACAACTACCTCCCTTGTTTATACTTAATATAGCCACTATAATTATGAATTTGTGGATTTCTACTTATGGTTCTGTCAAGTTAGGGTTTATACATTTCGAGGCTATGTTATCATTTGTATGCTAATTTAGACTTGTTATGTCTTAAAGAATTGAACTTTTATCATTATAAAATATATTTCTTCATCTTTAGTAATGTTTTTTTCCATAATACTTACATTTAATGGTAATAATTTAATTCTATAAACTTTCTTTTGTTTAGTGCTTTAAGAGTATCTTTATTTATCAACCTTTTGTTTAACCTTTCTATACTCTTATATAAAAGTGCTGGTTTTTATAAACAACATCTAGGGAGTTATATATTTTTATCCATTCTGTATTCTGATCATTTCTTTCTTTTGAATGGAGTAAGTTTATATTTAATGTACTTACCTTTGGAGTTAAGACTATTGTCTTACTATTGGCATTCTGTCGGCTCCACTATTCTATAATTTTTTTTCTACTTTGTTGCCCTTTTAAAATTTATTTTATCTTGTTATTTTATTTCCCTTCTCTGTTGGCTTGTTACATTCTTTTACTATTTTTTTTTTAGTGGTTACCTGGGATTTCAACATTAATCACTGACTTATTAAAGTCCAAAATACATTTTTATTTTCACCACTTTCCGGACAATGCAAGGACCTTACAACACAATAACACTATTCACCTCCTTCTTGACATACAACCTATTCGTGTTAATTTTAACTCAGCACATTTAAAACCATATAGACATTATTATTTTATGCAATTAATACTCATTTAAAGTTTACAAATATTAACCATTTCCATTGTTTTATTTCCATTTTTCATCTGCACGCTTCTCTATGAGTCTCTTTTCCTTCTGTCTGTAACCCTTTATCATTCATTTTAGTGTGATGGTTTTTATTTCCATTAACTCTTGGTTAAAAATATCCTTCACCCACTGGTACTCTCCAGCTTTCAAGCAGATTTTTAAAATATATTTTGTACTATTTTTCTAGTTGTGTTTCAGAAGATGGTTTGGCCTATAACGCTCAGTCCATTATCGCCGGTAATACAATTCCTTATTATCTAGATCCCTTTTTGCTTCTTCTTTCCTCTAGAGAAAACATTTCAGGAGAGGTGGAATGGTCAGTATGGAATTCATTTATCCGACTATGCGTCTAGCCACTAATTTCATAACCTCATTCCCTAACCCTAAACATTTGCCTTTACTCTGCTTACTGCCAACTTCAAAATGAACTGCGAACAGAGTAAAACTGTGATTTCTTTCTTCGGTGATCACAAAGACAATGGCTCTCCTGTGAGAAACTGGATAATTCAATTATCTGTTGCTCCAACTGCAAATGGAACACTGCATAAGAAAAACAGTGGAAATTGTAAAGCTAGATGGAAACTTAAGAATCAAGCCTAGCCCCATTTTCTACTTGGAAAAAACTCAACCTCAGGGAAATAAATGGACCAGTTTAAGGTCACACAGAGTTATTTGCAGAGTAAGACTATAAGTCGCCATTCTGCTCAATCCACTACAATTTACAATACAATATAATACCTTTATCTTCCAGTCATTCTGATCACTATTTCTTTTTATTATAGATTGTATAAACTCCCGTAATTTTTATAGGGAACTTAAAGTCCTAGTAAAAATCACGGTTTATATAGTTGGGTGTAGTCTGGAGCTTCCTCTCTCATTTCAACTCTCCCCCAGACAGGCTTTTAATTAGGTGACGTTTAATTTAAATGAGGTTGAAACTCATCAGTGAAAGAAGAAACCAGTAATTTCTGTCATTTTTGTGATAGAAAAAGAATGACATTTACTTGATGATATAACCTCATTTGCTAACCGAGTATTTACTGTTCCACCATAGATCTGCTGTAAGATTTTAGGTAAATCACTTTACAATTCTGAATATTCATTTTCTCATGTTTAAAATTAAGGAGACAGACTAGATCAGTGGATCTCAATCCTGGCTGCATATTAGAGACATCTGAAGAACTTATAAAGATACCTGTACCTGCTTCTCAATATCAGAGATTCTGATCTTAGTCTGAGTGGGGCCCAGATATCTATATTATTTAAAAGCCCCCAAGCTGTTTCTGATGTGTAGCCTGGGCTGAGAACCATTGCACTAGATGATTACTAATGTTCTTTCCAAGCCTTAAACTGTGATTCTGTGAGTAATAACCTATGAGGAAATAGATAAATAACTATGTGCATATGTATAATAGCAAACACAACACATCTTCAAATATTCCAGTTCAAAATGCCTGCTAAAGAGACTTTAATTTACTTTCAAAAAGCACTTAATTGCCCAAAGCAAATATAATAATAGCATAACCACCCTAAACATGACAAAGTATTTTCTGACTAGTTGATTCTAAAATAACATGATGTGACGTGACATGACATAACTAAACATTCCTAAGCTTTCATAATTTAACTAGAATCTCATTCTACCGAAAGAATTTGGGTCAAATTTGTTATTATTACTGGTTTCAAAAGCTATAAAGACATACTTAGCAATACTAACTTTGACTTGCCAAACAGTACTCACTTCAGAGATGCAAAAGAAGGGACGGTACTTATCATTCCAGTTTCTGCCATCTCAATGGCATGTTTTATTTCAAGCTTTTTATATAAGGAAACGATGCTTGACTTAGGTTGGTTTTCCCGAATCAAAAGCTTCCGCAAATATTTGTCATCAAACTTCTTAAACCTGGAAATAAAGAAAATAAAACTTTCAATTAATTAATCACACTGTTGCTGTTTTCTTTAGCACCAATGCATAGAGCAGTGCCTGGCACACTGTAAGCATGTATGATAGAATGCATCATTTAGTTTCAGTTCTTCCCTGTTTCCACATCCTCTGCCATATTACTTGGCACTGTCTTTCCACCATGGCCTAGATAACCTACTTTGTCCTGCTTCCTGCCACTGGGTTCAATAATGTTACTTCCTTTGGCCAATGGGCTACTAGCAGATATAATAATGGAAGCAGGGGCTTAAAATGGGCTTGTTCATTAAATCTTGCCTCTTGTGCTTCAACAATCACCATGAGAAGAATATGCATGGAGTGACTCATTAGTCCCAGAACAAAGGTGAATGCCACATGAAGCACAGCTAAGTCATCTCGGTCACAGAGAAGGCCAGCCAGGATCAGCTGACCACCTGCCAACCCACTAAAGTATGAGCAAGATCAGTCCAGTTTAGCCACGCCCAGCCCAGATCAGTGACTCTTGGCCTCTTAACTCAGGCACTTTAATAATAAGTGACTTGTTTTGAGCAGCTAATTTTGGGGGTGGTTTGTTATATAACATTATTATGCCAACCTGTAAGTGAAACTGCATGTAATAAATATTTGTTGAGAAAGAAAGGACTTTATTACAGTGATCATCATAAGCCCAAGGTTTATAGACACACCTGTGCTTTGAAAGGAAACAATATTAGCCCACGGCCTTGGTGCTTGCCCTTTGTCTAAATACTGAAGGGCTATGAATAATTAAAGAAAGTCACCCTTAAAGTGCTTTGCTATTGACTGGCCACTACACTAAACACTGGAGCTACCTTCTTCTAAATTGATTTTGAATTTCCTGTTAGCCCATTGAGCAGGACTCCTGGCACCAACACATCTTTTAAAATTTCTTTTATAATTGTGTTTTAGCTTTTCACTAGAGATAAACAAAAGGAAGAATTCATACAAGGACAATGACATCTGATCTATTTAGCATGGAACTGTGCATTTTCTTTCTTTGTTTTATCTCCACACCTTCCATTTCTCTGCCAAGCTATACTTAGGCAGTTTCTCTCTATATCTTTAGATTCCTTTGCTAAGTTTAATAAGTGTCCTTAGTATGTTATCTTTTCATTTCATTCTCAAAGGATCAAACGCCTCAAGGATTCTTTGGCAAGACCACTAGAAATCCACAGCATAAGAATTCCAGAGGAAAGGGAAAGTTACTCAACATATCTAAAACAATCACTTCTTTTTACGTCATCCTTAGTAAATCAACAATTATGTACATACCAGAGATAGAATCTAAGCATTTTTAAACTAATGCTAAACATGGCCTGTGTCAGCAACAAATCATTCCATACCCACTTCCCTGTTCTTCCTGCATTATATAGTATACATGGCAACTCAGAAAACTATTTGAAATTTACCTGGAAAACACTGTACATGGAAATGTATAGGGTTTATGAAATTATTAAATGAAGCATGTATGTTGCTTAGACATGTAACAATATTACCTTTCAGACATGAATCAAAGCTGTCCCTGCCATCTTTAGTATTTATTAGTCCAGTTAGCCTGGCAGCTTGTAGATGTTTGCCTAGAACAGATTCACATACCTTGGAGAAAAAGTACCTCTCTCTGAAAAAATAGGATGCAGCCAGACTTTCTCTGACACTCCTTCACTTGAGTTCCAGACAAAATCTACATGATCACAGGGTCCATTTCTTCATTCTTCTAACATCGCCCCAGGGACTGCTGACCTGATCCCCACACTTACTCACATCTATTTTGCCCCAGGTTTGGGAGGCAGAAGAGTGGTATAAACCTTTAGCCTAATCTTCACTTTTGAGAAGGAACAAACTGTTCTGGGTTACTACTGTTTCTTGTCACTTCAGGCAAGGACTGGTAGGATGCTAGGGAAGGAGAAAAGTGGTTGGGTTGAAAGGACACAGTAGGTGGAAAATAGCCACGACCATGGGAAATATGGAGGTGAGAGGCTGAGAAGTCTGTATCACTGGCTTGGTACAGGCTAGAATTGGTTTTAGGAAGGTCCCAGGGATGTCAAACAGGGCAGTGTGGAAAGTCACAAAGCAGAAGGTTAAGGTTCTCTGCCTTCAAAAAAGTGAACACTGCCCAAGATAAATGACCATTGTTTTCATGTTTTTACAGTGGAGATTTTAGTTTGTTTTATTTTATTACTTTGTGCCCCCATGTGGTTAATTGGGTACTATCTCCTTACATATAAAATATTTTTTCCTTTAGTGATGCAGTAAGGCTAGGTCCAAGGGGCCTTCCTACATCAGTAAATGGTGTGGTCAGGCTTGTAAATATTGTTCTAGCCCTTAAAGTCTCCATAACTCATTTTATGACTTGATGATATCATTCTCTCTCAATCTCTCTCTCTCTCTCTCTCTCTCTCTCTCTCTCACACACACCTATTTGCTGTGTGACTGTTTTGTTGCCTTTACTATAATCCAATATTTTAAAGGCCTTAGTCTATAGCTTATACTTCTCATGTAGTCCAATATCATGTCAGAACATGTGAGCAAATAGTAAGCACTTAAAAATCCCCTTATGTTAAATTATATAAATCAGTAGGTTAGTCAACTAATGTTAATTTGCAGGGGGGAGGGGGAATCTGTTAGGAAAGCAAGTTAGGAAAGACAAGGCAGAAGGGCAAGAGGCATCCACCAAATATAGCTTAGAACATGTCCATCTGTCTTTAGGGACCAGCTGAACTGCCACCTCCTTCAAATGTCTTTCTTAGCCAGTGATTCTACCTGGCTAGCCTACCTTTTTTTCTTCAACTATAAAATTCTTGGAGAGAGACACTGAATCTTATTTATTCACCACAGAGCCTTTAAAGATAAAAAAGAAAAAGAAGATAGATGATATAGATGATAGATAGATAGATAGATAGATAGATAGATAGATAGATAGATAGATGATAGATAGATAGATAGATAATGATAGATAGGTGGATAGATACAT
The DNA here is from genome assembly GCF_902729225.1 of Pteropus medius. Lineage (NCBI taxonomy): Eukaryota > Metazoa > Chordata > Mammalia > Chiroptera > Pteropodidae > Pteropus > Pteropus medius. The sequence goes on along the minus strand of NW_024350921.1, from coordinate 1,256,211 downwards.
ATATACACATTTATATAAGTGCTCATAATCTTTCAGATAATCATAGTTTTAAAGTCATTTTTTATTTCTGTTAGTCTCTTTATATCCTCAGGTGATCTGAAGCTCTGCACTTGACAAAGACCTTCGACACATGTGGGAGAACAAATAGTAATGGCACTCCCAGTTTTTAACCAAAGTAGACTGCATTCTCCAGTCTCCCTTGCAGTGAAAAATGTCCATATGATTAAACTCTGGCCATACGAGGCCAGGCCATGTGATATAACTGGAAGAATTGTGTGGAAAAGTCTGGCAACTTTGGTTGGGAGGAAGCTAGTACATATGCTTTGTCTCTTTATAATCTTTGTTCCTACATGCATCCTGGAATGTGCACATAATGGCTAATGTTAGAGTAGCCACTTTGGTCTAAGAGACAACTTTGGAAACGGAAGTTGTTAGTGGAATTAACTAGACAGATGGTCCTGGGACCACAAGGAGCCTGTGGAGCAGAACTTATTTATTAAACCTACAGTGCCTACCTCTGGATATTTGCATAAGAAAGAAATAAGCTTTTCTTGTATTAAAGCCACTATTGCTCCAGGTGTCTGTAATAGCTGAACTCTGTGTGAAGGGACACACTTTGGCACAGCATAGGAGGCATTTACAACTCCAAAAAACAACACAAGTCAACAAGTCACACATCCAGAGTGACCTAGAGCCACTGCATAATGCGATAACATCAGGCCTCCTTACTTGTCTCTCCAAAAGTTGTGACCCCAGTGTCCACAAACATCTTCGATCCCAGTCTTCACATGATCAAAAAACTAAAACGAAAATGGCAGGCTTATTAATTTGTATCTGAAATCAGTGATTTCCACTCTATTCTTATCATGCCTAAATTTCAAAGACCCTGATAATTTTGCTTCTTTTTTTTTTTAACTGAAAACAATAAAACAATAATTAATCTTCAAACAGATTGATGTTTGTCACATCGGTATCAAGCAAATCTTAGATTATCTTTCTCCTCATAAGTGTATTTGTAATTTTGGAAAATAGGAAATATGGTAATAATCTTCCAGTTGAAACATTTTTCATGTTGAGGGAAATAATAAGAGGGGACCCTTTGTCCCTATATTCCTTAGTTCAGCAGGCCAACTTGGAGAAGCCACAGTGGGGTTCCATATGCCCGAATCAGGCCTTTCTCGGCCCTCCCTCCCTACAACCCTCTGCCATTTCCCTCTTCTTTAGGAAATAAGTCCATGATGTAAAACTGTTCGACCATATCCAACATTTTTTTTCTTTTATCATTAAAATCGTTATAGTACAATAAAACCTACCCGACAGTGGATTTCTTCACTGACAGCTTGCTGTTTCTTATTGGCCCTCTTAACATCAAGAAACTCTACCAGTGGCCGAATGGTTATTCCCTGCACATAAAAAAGAAAGTGAATTTTCTCATAAAATAAAGTTAAAAGTTAAAGAACAACTGCTATCCTCTCCAAAGCTCTGATAACTAACAAAAGATACCCTGCCCCCAAGATTTAACACAGTATATACAACATGTTGTTAATTTTTTTCTTCCTCTTCAATAGCTGGCATATTTTCAGAGGACCACATCCCAATGCCTGCTACTAGAAACAAAACAATGGACAAAATGCAAGAAATTGAAAACATAATTTTAAATAATGCTAAGAAATAGAAAGAGAAAGAAATTCTACGAAATAATTACTATCCAAGTCAAGAGTATCACCTACTTGTTATTCACAGGAAATTTTTCAATGATTTTTACATGCATTAATTTATCAAAACAATTTTAATTGATTATCTACTACATACATGTCAGGGGCTTGGACATTTGGGACTTAGAGATGGTTAGTTAAGGACTTCGGCTCTAGGACTTTGTGGTCTTACGGGGAGAAAGATATACTAAAAACAATTACAAAGTGGGTAAGGGAAGAACTAGAGAAATAAATAGAGAACAGATCTATTTAAAAATAACATGAAAGCTCAATAAAGTGACTAGACATAAAATCAATATACATAAATCCCTCTTATATACTAATTTAAGAAAAGGACAGAATAAACACCTACATAATAACAATGAAAATTATATCTATATCCTCATCTATATATATGTATATATAAATATATATATAAAAAGAGAGAATATATACATAATAGTATGTACCAGTATATAAATAATACATTAAATATATAGTAGTATACTATATATACTAAATACATGTGTATATTTATATATTCTCTCTATATATGTAAATATATAAAATACTATATAATCCGACCATAAAATGCACAGAACCTTTACAAAGAGAACTATAAAACTTAATTAAAGAACATTAATATTAAAAATATTTGAATTTTCAAAAGACACATATAGTTCCTAGATGAGATTATTTAACAATATCATGATGATTATTTTATCTCAATGTCCATGCAGTACAATAACATATCCCAAAAGATTTTTAACAGAGTTTCAGAGGTTTGTTTTAAATTAGTCTGGAAAAGTAAATGTAACCAGGAAAATTTTTTAAAAAAAAGAATGATGGAGAACTTATAGATAGCAAAAACAAACTATCAGCTAATATATTTAAAATTATGTGACACTAGTACTGAAATAGGCCAGGTGAGGAAGCGGGGAAATGTGGAGCTGACAAAGATCCCCAGCTTTCTTGCTTGGTAGGTAGGCGGCTGCCACTGCTTGGCATAAAGAATACTGGTATACGAGGGGTTGTTGGATATTTTGGGGGGGAGAAAGGTTAGATATGTTGAGATATGTTCCCTGCCAAATATTTGATGCCCATCTCATCTTTCTGTACATCTTTAAGTTTAAGAATGCTTTTGATAATATAAACTAACTGTGATACACACACACACACACACACATACATATACACATACGCATTTGGTTTATTCCATCAATCCAGCTTTGGGCATTTTTCAGTCTAACTTTAACTTTCTAAAGTGTGAACTAAATTTGACTGAATTTAGTGAGACACACCTTGTGCTCTATTTGTGTCACTTTCAAAGTCTACCACTTTCAAGTAACATAGGAGGTAATAACAGTTTTCCAATCAACACATATTCTGTAATGTGTAACTTGTGTAAATGAAAATAGTGATAAATGTGGTTTATGAAGATGGATTTCATCAGATTCCAGCTATCATAAAGCTACTAGTTTAATAATAACTTCAGGAAAAAATATTAACAAAATCAATGCAATTTTTAAAACTATATAGTGTGTTCTAAGGACATGGGCATGTTTCACATGTTTTTTTTTTTCCCCAATCATTATTCATTTAGTAAATAATAAGTGAGTTCCCAATATCTGTAGGGCATAAAAATAAAGATAAAACACAGGGCCAGCCCCAGTCTTTTTGTTGGTTCTATCCACTAAACAGATAATCTAGAGATAAATGGTCTGTCACAAATAAAACAAAGTGATCAACTATATGAAGCAAGTGTGGCCTGGTGCCCAGATCAACTCAAGTTTCTAAAACTACAACATATTTTATAATTAGTTTATAATTAATAACAAGTATTGATTATATACAATAGACCACTAACACTATCTTTTAAAAATATGTATTTGTTTAAACGGTTCCTTTTAGTCATCATCCCTTTTCTCTTTGAATTATTTACAGTTATCATGTCATGCTCAATAAGAATTATCTGATAAGTTCTGCCTTATTTCCTCTCTTTCCTTTCTTTTTTCCTTCCTCAATCCATCTATTTTGGAAGTAGAGTCCATGGCATCTGTGTGTGTCCTATTAAATTCTCTAAATTGGACGTTGTATCTGAAGAAACTGAGTCTCTGGTTGGGAGAAACAGAGGAAACAAAAAAATACCTTTGAGAAGGCACCTTATTCACCACATTGGAAAATTTCTAATTTAGGTCACTTGGGGAGCAATCTAATAAGGCCTAGAAAATTAGCTTGTTACCATCCATGTAGGTTAAAAAATAAAGAAAGCCCTTGGTTTTCTGTCAAAACACTGCAAAACATATTTGCAAAGCCCAAGTTAAATTTTTACCCATTCTTTCGGCTTTGGCACGATACACATGACACCTAAGAGCCAGACCGGATGGAAGGGACTCATTTAAAAACAGGCAGGGGCAGCATGACAGCGAGGTGAGATTTGTTTTCTACCTTGTTCCATCTCTGCTTTCCTCCCGCCTCTCACCCTTCAGCTCCTAGCACCATATGAAAAAAGAAACACTGTAAATTAGATAATGAGCATTAGTTTGGTTTGTCCTTTTGAAAGAAGTTGATTTTTTTTTTCTTAAAATTCATTTTTTTAAATGAAATTGGGAAGAACTGCCTTATATTTCTTTGCTGATTAAGCAGCCAATATCCAGGAAAAAAACTTAAAGAAAAACTCATTTTTTAAAAAAATATCACTACCATTGCAATGCTATCCTACACAAGGTCTTTGTCACATTCAAACTTGATCCCAGAGATCATAAACCCAGCTGTATATACAGCATTTGTTTGGAATGGAAAAAGCAAGACGAGAATCATGAGTGTTTGCGGAGTTCACGCTCTTCATTCCGTCTTGGGGCCCTCAGTTTATCTCTCTTTTGGAACTTAGCACATTGCCATATGTCTTACTGTTCCCCTAAGCCATCTTTTCCTGTTTTCTGTCATCAATGTTCTCTCCCTACTGTACCACCGGATATCCAGACATGCTGCTATGGCTCCTATCTTTGAAAAACAGAAAGAAAAGCCCTCTTTCGGCACATATTCCCCTCTGGTTATTACCCCTGTCCTCTACGAGGCAGTCCCCAACCTGTTTGGCACCAAGGACCAGCGCTCCTATGAGAATTTAATGCCTGATGATCTTAGGTGGAGCTGAGGCGATGATGCTAGTGCTGGGAAGCAGCTGCAAATACAGATAAAGCTTTGTGCGCTCGCCCACTGCTCACCTCCTGCCATGTGGCCAGGTTCCTAACAGGCTATGGACTGGTACTAGTCCATGGCCCGGGGATCGGGGACCCCTGCTCTACGTGACCTCAACTGAATTGTCTATGTCTCCTGTCTCCAGTTTCTCTCTTACCCTGGAACTTTCTCATGAGCTGACCCCAAGAGATCTTAGCTACTCATCACCCTCATCATCTAGCCTCTGTGCAACAGTGCATTCACTATGCCTACCCACCTGACTTGCAGCTGCGTCCATCACAGTTACTAGAACCCTCTCCTTCCTGAACACTTTCTTCACTTGACCTCTGGACAGCCCCGCCTGGTTTTGCTCCCACTTCTCTAGTCATCTTTTGCTGTCTCTCAGGTTGGCTCCTCAACCTTGTCTTGACTTTTAGATATTGGTATGTCTTCTTTTCTCTACTTTTTCTATACTTACTTCCTGATAGTTTCATCTAGGCTCATGCTTTGAAAACCATCGACATACTGATGAGTCTCACGTTTATATCTCCCATTTTGGCTCCTCCATCAATACTAGATCCACACATGCAATCGCCTATTCGGTATCACCACTGGATGTCTAACAGGGAAATATGTGTGTCCAAAATGTAAAACGATTGCCTGACTCCCCACACTTCCACCTCTCTTGATATTATATTAAATATCGCCTTTCATCCCTTCGCTCAGTCAAAAACCCTTGGAATTATTTCTTACTGTTCTTTTTCTCACATCCTAAGTAATTCACCTACATTTTTCATCTTAAAAAAATCCTGATCAATTCGCTCATTTCATTGTAGAATCAGAATAAATTTTTCGGAATCCCATAAAACTTTACTTAGTAATGGTATATGTGAATTAAATATAGGAATGTGTCATTATTAGATTATATACATAATATATATTATTAGATTATATATAATTATATATTGGATTATATATTATTTGACTATATATAATATACAAATTACATATGACCACTTATAACAAATTAAAGGTCATTTGAAGGGTCATTCAATGTCTATAAAACATTGAGCCTCATCACTTTAGTTTGAGAGGCTGTCAGCAAGAGCGTGTCTGATTGCTGGGAAAAATGAACCCACCATGGGTCCTAAGTGTCCTGCGCATCCCTGCAGGGGTTGCCAATAATGCAAGGCCTTGACCCCTTTTACCTAGGCCATTTTCAAGGTTGCATTTGAAACAAGCTACCTGGAGATATGAGACAACGTTACCCTCCAGACAGAGAGCAACAGATCCTCAAACTCAGTGTCTGCCTCCTGTCTCCTGTCTGTCAGCCCATGCAGACATCCATCATGGGCCCTTTGTGTCACCCCAAGGGACTTGGGGTGTAGAAAACTGACGCAAACCAACACAAAGCTCTGGCCTCTGGATTTTACAATGAATAATCAAATCCTTTGTCTCTGACCCAGGAGTCAAGTGTCTTCTGAAAGTTTCCGTGAAAATTTAACAGGCTGACTTGTTAACCTGCAAGTAAGGTAAGAACCAAGACATTTCAAGTTCTGGACAATGATGCATCGTGGACACGACACTAACGTGCAACGGAGGCAAAAAGAGATGCCGGTTCTTACACGCCAGTCGGCCTTGCTACTCGATAGGCCTCTGGACAAACGCTGAACCAATCTCCAGATTTCTGAGGACTTGCTCTATCATTACAGGGATTCATGAAATAAAAACAATTCTGCTCTAGTCATTTTCCCTTTCAAAGAAAAGAACACTGAAAGATGTTAAGTTTTTCTTCTATTATCATTTTGCTTAATATTATAATTAAACACAGCAAATCATCAAGTTAAATCATCAGGTTAGTACCGTGTATGAGGTACTGTGTACCTATTTCCTCTCTGCTGCCTGGGAGTGGGCACCATTATCCAGATCTCAGAGCCAAGTGAAGTGAGGCTCACGGAGGCTGGTAGGAGCTGGCCCCGACCATCAACACAGAACAGCCTTAACTCCGACATCTGTTTACTGGACTCTGCCTCCTCTCGATCTTGAATATAATTTTAAAACAAGAGTGACAGTATATATTTTACATAACATTACCAATCTTATTTTTTAAAGAAATGAATTTACATATCCAAGGAACCAGACTTGGTCACTCGTTCAATATCCCACAAGCAAGACGGTATTCTGTTAACATATCAATGTGCTTCATAAAGAGGCTACTTTCTTTAATTTATCAGTGTGATTCAAGGAATGTTAAAATTCTCATTGTAAATCTTGGCATAAAATAACAAACCACATGTCACATGGAATTCTACCTAAGAAGATAGCGCTAGCTCAACAGTATCAGGATAGAAGAGCTCATATAAGAAATATTGAAATAAAGTAGAAAGACATTTTAACACTTAATGATAGGTCCATCAACATAAAAGTTGTCATTTAAAAAAGAATGTATAGCTCTTAATCAGAAGGCAACATTTTATGTATTGGTTATAATTAATTATTTCTACTAGGTTTGTAACCCATTAAGTATCACCTTCCAGGCTTTTTTCCCTGAGTTCCTTAATTATCGATGTTTTCTGAGGGAAAAGAAATATTTTCTAAAGAAAGCATGTGTGTATTTGTGTGTGTATGTGTTCATGTGTGTGCATGCATGTGTGTGTTCATAATTTCTTAAGGCTAGGGGTGGGCAGGAAAAAGGGAAGGAGAGAAAGGTCAAGGTCAAAATGATTCCATTAGTCTCTAATCTGTGCAAACAGAAGCATGGGGCAGACTACAGTGAAGGGAAGGTAGCAGTAGGCATAACTACAGCAACTTTTTTCCCCATGGGCATCAAAAGGACCCTTGCCAGGTTTCCATAACCTAATCAGGGGAGGAGACAAGCCATAGGGTATGCTGACAGACTCCAAATACTGACATTCAAATGTCTCCATCATCGAAGGATTAACTTGGTATGTTTCTAATACCAAATATAGCCAACACATCTAAACTAGTCTGTTTGTTACCTCTGTTTTTTTTTATTTGTTATTTTAAAAACTTTGTTAATCAAAGTTAAATACTGATATACATGGTATTCATTCAAAGTGGATGTGTAGGCATTGAATAAATATGGAATGTTATTTACTTCTTTTGGTCGAGTTACAATTCCAAAAAGCCAAAATATGTGTGTAATAATAATACTCTATATCAACCACCTACACACACATGCAATGAACAATAGTATACTTTTTTGTAATACTTTTCCTTTTTCTTATGCTATATTAGTTCTGATCATAGAAATGTAATTTTATATCTGTTAAATCCAGTAACTAAAAAATCTGAGCCTGTATTTTGTATGTGTTCTTCTGAATTATATCTTCCTATTGTTATTTTTATTATATTTTTCAAATGCACATGTCATTAATGAGGATAGAGGGCTGGTTTTGCACTGTAGGTGTTTGAGAAGCACTTGTGTAGACAATGATGACTGATACGTTCAACTTCAAAAGGCCTAGTTCCTAGTTGCACTAGACTGAGGTGCTTCTGTTTTCATATTTGACACCTTAAGTTCTGAGATCGTGGGGAGGAGTCTGGAGCATTGACTGAGCCTTGGCAGGGCTCACTGTGGGTGTAAGAACAGGGCCGCAGGTCTGGGAAAGGCAGTGAGTCACTCACTCCTGCCTGACATCCCCTAAAGAGCAAGGTGCCCTAGGATGCTCCCGAGAGATGAAAATGCTCAAGGCAAAATGCACTCGCTTCACAATTTTGCCTCCTATTTCACAATGAGAATAGCAAAGTGGATGACTTATTACAAGGGTCTTGGAAAGATCACAGTAAAGATAAAGACAAGGAAATCTGCTTCTCTTCAAAACCCAGGTGTCTCTCTGAGTATAAGAGGAAACTGAAACCAACATGGGATAGTGAACTAAGGCTAGTATGCATAACTATAACTGACACTGTTAACTAACCACAATCTGGTAAGTGATGTCTTCTCTAAATGAAGTCAGTAAAGCCAATAGTTCCAAGCTTGTCTCTGGAATCGGAGTCCTAGACTCAACTTCAGCTTCTACCAGTTACCAACGTCTATTATCAAGTCAGTCTGCTGCGTCTTTTTGAGCCTCACTGGTCTTTTTCTCAAAGGTTCATTTTGAGGATGAAATGAATTAACACGAAAGGTATTTAGACCAAAATCAGGCACTTAGAAAGCATTCTGTGACTAAATGGTAAACAAAATTTTTTAAAACATAAAACAAAACATCTCTTATTTCCCAACTTTGTCACTTATCATGTGTCTCAGTCTCCTTGGCTGCTTTTCTCTCCTGCCCAGTACCTTGAGACTGGGCTGCCCCAGAGCCCAGTGACTGCCCCTCTTTTTTGATTTCCTTGATGTACATTTTCACTCCCTTGGCAATCACTTCCAGTTTCATGGCCTCGAATACCAGCTACCTGCTGATGACAGAGCTCTTTCTTGAACCCCAATTCCTCAGTAACTGGCTTATTCATCACGTCTACTTGCAGGTGTGATAGCCATTCCTAACCCAGTGTGCTTATCACTCAACTGCCAACCTCCCACTCCTCCGCCCAGAGGGGGAGACAAATGATAAGGATTAGCAAGCACAGTTCATAAGTTTCCAGGAGTAGGCTTGGATCACTTAGCCGAGTGTCCTCTGTGTTGGCCGTGTGACTAAATTGGACTCCGTTAGGTCCCTGCACAATCCAGTGACACGAGGAGATGCCATTTCCCCAACACCATAACTTCCAAAGCTTCAACACTCCTTTGCTAAGTTGCACCTTGTCAGATGTTCCTGACCTGGTTTTCTTTCGGTACAAGGAGAGACTGAGAGAAAAACTCCACTCACCAGAATGAAGACAGTAAAGAAGATGACGACAATTGCAGCTGTAATGAAGAGCTTCTTCCGGGGAAACACAGCAGCAGGAAGGAGAAACACCAGCGCAAAGCAGATGGCACCTCGGAGGCCTCCGTAAGCGATGATGAACTGATCCTTAAAGGTGAGGGGGATCGTCCGGAACCAGTTAATGGCCTGAGTCAAGACAAAGACACCTGAGAGGGAAAAGCGAACCGAAGAAAACAGACTCTGTGAGGCCAGAATGTGTAAATGCAAAGATGTGTTTTCTGTGCTTCTGTAACAGGGAAAGGGTTTAAGAATAGACCCCATAGACTCCTTCTCCCTTTTCTTCTGTGTGCTCATACTACTGGCCTCTTGGGTCTTTGTTGTTCCAGGATTATAGGGGGAAATGTGGAATCAGAGAAGCCCAGGGAGGTTTATTAGACTTATAGCAAAGGCATAAAGATGCTCGGGGAGGAAAAGAATATATCAGAAAATGAAAGAGGAGGAGGCAGGAGAAACAAAGACCAAGAAGATGAAGCAGGAGTAGCGGCAAAGAGAAGGGACGAGAAGCAGCAAGCCCCATTCTTTTATTGAGTGTCACGGAATGTTCACTTGGGGGAAACGTGCTCATTACCGAGTGCTCGCCAGATCAGGCAGAAGGCCAGTGTGAAGCAGACGAAGGCCCAGTTCCACTCGTGGTTCTTCCCAACGGTGGACACGCCCATGAAGATGAAGATCAGGGTCTCGCTGACACTGCTCAGCATCTTCATGAAATACTTGATGGTTGTGTAGGATTTTTGAGATACGTTTTCTTCCACATACTTATTCATAGTCATCGCACAAGCAGTGATTCTGCAAGAAAAGATACAACTGCTGTTTAAACATGACAATGGTCCTAATCAGAATATGAGAGTCAGCACTTAGGAACTAAATTGTGACTCTACCCTTCTGCCTATGACTACAACGTAGCGACCGATTTTTATAAGCGAATGTGATTTGCACCCTTGCAAACCCTGCTATCTCTGGAGGTTTTCAACAATATCCATGGTTTGAACTACTAGACTCTGTCCAGCTTTGTCCCCACAGCTCTCCTTATTCCACATCCACATTCTCAAAGGTCTGTGGACATTGGCACCATCAGCTATCATGTCACTATCACAAATGAAGCAAGTCTATAAGAAATTCAAAACCCATGATCTTCCTATAAAATCAGTCCCATCTTTTCTATTCTTTTGGTGCCTAACACACTAAACTATTGCCTAAAATCCAAAACTTGAAACTAAGGTCTCATTGGACTTCTCTCCCTGCCACATGTCCTCAGTGCCTCCCACCATCTAATTGGTCACCAATTGTTTTCTATCCCTCATCCTGAGTATCTCTTGGACCCACTCTCTCTTTTTTATCCTGATGCTTTAGTTCCAGGTCTCATTTCCACTTATCTACTGTATCTACTTTCGGGAAATTTAAAATATAATAACAGGCTCCTAGAATTCCTAAATGAAAAAAATGCTTTTTGCTTGTTTCCCCAGCACTTCCCAAACTCGAGGACCTCACGATTTTAACAGCACCTTTGCACACTCTCTGGGATCAGCTCCTAAGGCCTGAAGCTCTTCATACGGTTCCCTCAGTGGACGATCTCAATTTCACCCCAAACTCCACCCAGCACACACCATGTGCTTCGCCTGTCCGTAATTTCCCAAGCGTGCCTGCTCTTTGCTGTCTTCTTGCCTCATGCATACACTCCTGTAGGTCTGGAATGCAACAACCAACTGACCGACTCAAATGCCACCCACAGAAGAAACTTAGAATAAGCTGGATGATAGCTCATACTAGATTCCATCTAAAGAGACATAGTTACTATAAAGTGCGAAAAGGAGTTCATTATCAGAGGGTATCAAAGAATGAAACAAGGTAGATTTGAGTGAGCTACCCGCTTCCACTGAGTGATCACCATTCCATAAACCAATTGCTGGTCACAATCTGCGAAGTTCTCCACATTCTCGCAACTTTAGAGTTACAAGATCCCACACACACCCTCACCCCCAAGCACTGCACTGCACGTAGTCTTCCTGATGCTGAGAAGATTTCTCACATTTTAGGAAATACAAATCCCAAGGGCAATCTGAGTTAAGACCTAAACAGGTAACCACGAACTTATTTCATTGAACGGAATAGACCTTTTCTGTACATACAAAACATGTGTGTTTATTTTTGTGCCCCATATTAAAATAAAACAAAAGTCTCACCAAGGCAAGGACCTTATGCATTTAGCCACAATGTCACTGCCCTCAGAATGAGCAAGTATTTCTTCCAGATTTATATGTGTTAGGAATGCATAATTCACGCTGTTCCCAAAAGAAAGAGTGCCTTATTAAATGGGTTAATAAAATGTGGCAGCCATCAACACAGCAAAGCCTTTAAATAGCTCAGGGCTTATATGTCAATGTTTCTAACACCTCTACTCCTTGCCAGGTACTGTGCAAATACTTTCATGAATTATGTCAGTTAAACCTCACAACAAGCCTCCGAGGCAAGTTCTATTATCATTCTCATTTTACAGATGAGAGAACAAAGGCAGACAGAAGTCCACTTACTCAAGATTACACTGCTAATAAATGGCGGTGCCAGGATTTTAACATGAGAAGTCCAACTCAAAACCAACACTGTTGAGAAGTTAACACTCACTCTTTCCAAGCTCTCCATGAGCCGATTACCTCTGATGTGAGCAGGGTCTTCTTTCCCTGCCAGGCCTTGTCTTTCCTTTCTCAAGCACAAGCCTGTTTGTATTTGATTCCTGTGGCTGCTATAAGAAATCACTAAGGACCTAGTGACGTGCGACAACACAAATTTATCACCTGACATTTGCAGAGCTCAGAAGTCCAAAATCACTTGCACTGGGCTAAAATCCAGGTACCAACAGGGCTGTGTTCCTTCTGGAGACTAGGGGAGAACCCGTTCCTTGCTTTTCTAGCTCCTGGAGGCTGCTCACATTCCTTGTCTCGCGGTAGCATCACTCTGACCCTCTGCCTTCCTTTCATCAGGATCCTTGTGGTGACATCAAGCCCACTGGATACTCCAGTGTCACCTCCCCATCTCAAGATCTTAACTAAATCACATCGATGAAAAGTCTCTTTTGCTCTGTAAGGTAACACAGTTACAGGTTCCAGGGATGAGAATCTTTGGGGGTCATATTTAGCTGACCACACTATTGCTGGCATTCACCTCCCTTGTGGAGATGGCAACAACCAAGTGCTTGTCCCAAGATGACCGTGGCAAGAGCTGCTCACATGTGCTTGGTGACAGAAGCTAGCAGGAGCTGTCATACTGACTTGACAAGAAAAACTGGAACCTCCACCAGCCGTCGATAGAGACTGAGAGAATAGGAGAAAGTGGCATCTCTCTACATGAGCCTTCAGGGGGTGTCATGCCAACACCCGCCTGAATATAAATCATTGGTCAACTATATTTCTGAACATCTTCATCTGTCATATTTTGGGTTAATGTCTCTTTAACCAAAGTAATGGGGGTATAAGCCAGATTAAATTCAGAATCTGAATCATAATATGTTTTATAAAGAAAAGACATACACAGCAACACAAACTAATGAACCTTTCTGAAATGCTGCCAAGTTAAAAGTTTATAACAAAAACCATTTATAATGGCCATATTACTTTCAGAAATTCTCTAATCCTATGCAAAAGACGCTTCAAAACAATTTTATTATAAAGCATTTAAGATTAGAGGCAAAAATGAATAATAATAAACACCAAAATACCCACTACCCTGCTTTTTCTAACCACTTATTTTTTAAAACAAAACATCAACTATAGAATTGAAATCCCTACATTTCTCATATCAGCCCTATTTCCCTCTCCCCCTCTTTGTTTTAGATCATTTTGTTTGTTTATCCTTCAAAAAGTGATTTTTAAAAAGCTGGAGTATTTTGTTTTTGTGAATATGCTAAACACTTCCTTCCAAATAATGTTCGCGTCAGTCACTGGGCAAAATATGGACAAACAGACAAAAATTAATCTTCTGTTCATTACGTGAACAACTGAACTAAAAATTCTCTTATGAAATGATTAAGAAATATAGCTTTGGTGTAGGAATAAAAAGAAAATGAATTTTACATGAGTGTCCACGGGATCAATTTCCATTGCTCTGTGTCCTTAACATGACACCAGGAGTGATGCTCATGTCTGCCAGACACCTCGCTGTAATTTAATTCTGTTTCCTTCCAGCACAGATGAGATACTGGAGGGAGACGAATGCCCTCAGTGGGTCCCAGAGGCTTTGGCACTTGGTCGCTCCCTGACCAGGAAGCACGGGCACGTCTATGGCATTGATGCATCATGTGGGCTGGGGACAGATGTTCCAAACGTCCCAGTTCTGGTCTGTCACAGCTTTCTGCATGTGACCTCTTGAGCAAAAGCCAGGAAGGGTTTTCATTTCAGAGCTTTTTTGCCATAGTATCCTCTGACCTGAAGTCAAATCACCTTACTTCGATAACATCATAAGTACATAAAACTGCGAATGAGCTAGTTTCCCTCCAGTTAGGGAGGCAAACACAATATAGCCTCCCAAGAATAGAGAAAAATAAAACTTTCTCTGTCTCCTTCATAGATCACCTATAGCTGATAGTCTTAACTATCACCATAAATCTGAGTCTTCTTCATTTTTCTAAAAGAAGCACAAGGAACTTATAGTGCTGGGGCATGGTGCAGGCTACTGACTGGGTTTGGAGTATGTGGACAGGAGTGTCTTGGGTACAAGGTCATGTCCCAGCATATCACAGTAGCACTGCACATTACAGAGAGGTGAGATTTCTTTCTCCATCCTTAGGTAAACACATGAGATTTCATGCCTACTATCCATAGCCTCTCAACCCGACTCTGAGCATCAGCACAATGGTGCCCACACCAGAATAATAACCTAAACAGACTTGTTACATTTTAGAAAATTCTAGTTGAATTTCTTAACTCTTTAGATCCTTCAAACATAAAAATATTGACCTTTACCATTCCCAATATGATCCTACTTTAATTAGTTCGTGTCATTGAACCACCTTTTCCACCCACTCCCTTTCTATGCATGTCTCTCTTTCCTAATCTCCATATTTAGTTAATATGATTGTGAATAACAATTCAATATCAACCCACAATTTCTTAGCATCTACTTTGGGTCAAGTTCTATGTCGGGGTCTAGAAAAATTAAAGCAAATAAGACTCAGCTTCTACGTTTGTGAGCTCACAGTCTAAGGGCAAAAGGAGTCATGAAGAGATCATTGTAATACCACAAGCCCTAGAAACAGAGAGTGGCAACAATGCTTTGAGGTGCAGGCAAGGAATCACTACTTTCCACAAAAGAGGAGGTGTTTAAGCAAAGTCTTTGTGGATAAGTGAAGAACTCACCAAGCAGAAAGAAGAAGAGAGATGTAATCCAAGGAACAGCAGAGGCCATGTGCAAAGACACAAAACAAACAGGGTGGCACGGTTAGGGAACTGTGAGATGACTGTGTTAGCTACAGGAGAGGAGGTGAAGATAAAGGACATTCATGGGCCAGATAATGACAAATGACACCATTATATGTAATGCTTAGGAGTTTAAACTTTATTCTTTCTAGAATGGAGGGAAAAATGACAGATTATATATATGAGCATATACTTAATATCTATTTCCTCAACCCAATGGAAGCTTCATAAAGGAAAAACAAGTGTTGCTGAGGCTTAGCATAGTATTTGGCATGTCACTGATGTGTTTTGAAGCAATGGCTATGTGGACATGTGGATGAACCGTTTATAGGAATGGTGGTGCGTATGAACATATCTGAATTGAGGAAAGAGAACTCTGAAGGATGCTTGGAAGGACAGATTTAGAGGGACATGAACCTAGAGTTTGGAGTCACTTTGTTTCTTGCAGTGGTTTGCCATTTTGTTTTCAAAAGCCAATGCAGCACCCAGCCCACAGCACACCCCAAGACATGGCCATGTTTTGACAGGTGTTATGTTCCATTCCGTGGAACCACATGGAGGTGAGGTATGTATAGAATTCACTGGCGCATTCTGCTTTGTTATTATCTTGCCCCACATTACGTTGTAACATAAATGTATGGTGATTATCATCAATTTAGAGAAGTAGAAGCTAAAGCACTATAATTAGTGGTTTTTACATTTACCAGCAATTGAGGTTTTCTTAATCGCACTATCACTCTAAATTCAGCATAGCAAAAAAATCAGGTCAGCTAATACTATTTCAACAGAGGCTTTGTGGGGGCGAGGATCAGACTTTCTACTGAGATGATCTGTCCTTTGACTGTTTTCCGAATCAAAAATTCCAACAAATACTTTTTTGTATAGTATTTCATGAGTCCATCCTAGCAGTCCATGAAGCCAGCTCTCTGTGAATGTTCATTTCCTAACAGAATGGGCGCTCTGAGGGAACAGGGGTGAGCGTTCAGCCATGCTTAACACAGTTCCCTACATGTCGTGGCACCAACTGCATGTTTAACTAATGCTATTTGAGTAGTTCAGACTGTTCATTAAAATGGTCATGATCTGTTTGACCAAAGGGACCAGGCATCAACACCTAAAGTGGGCGGTGACAGCAGATTTCCAGTTGCGAAGGTAATATATGTCCTGTATGTGTTTACATACATATGGTGCAGCCATGCCTCAGTTAATTCAGTTTCTAAGTACAAGTGCTTTTATCTTTTTTCAGGAGTGGTCAATTCTGTAATTTCTAGTCCCACATTAGGAGACTTTTTCTGTAATCCAAACTGCTCAGGATTAGAGTTCAACTGGTAGAAAGAATGCTACAAAATTCTTTTGCTCCCTTTCCATATCTGTGTGTGATCTTTAAAAATATGGATTCAATTGCAAAAAAAAATACATTGCAAATAATATTTAAATATTCTCAATAAAGACTTTGCCAAATATGAAGGCATACTCTGCTAATTAGTGGGAAGCATTAGCGATGAAAAAGAACAATTAAATAGCTTTCTGTGATTTTTACATTTGATTAAAGCCAGGTCTTCTGGTGACTCAGGGTACACTGTATGTTCTCAGAATAAAGTATTCACTCATGTGAGGTAAATTAATTATTCCAGGGCATGAATTTACTATATAATGGATTGCCTCTTCCAGGAAACCTGACAACCACGAAAGAGTGAGTTTGACACATGAGAAAATGCAAGAAAAAATTGTTTTTAGAGGAGGATCCAAGCATAAAAACTGAACAACTTTTCTGAAA
Source organism: Pteropus medius (assembly GCF_902729225.1). Taxonomy (NCBI): domain Eukaryota; kingdom Metazoa; phylum Chordata; class Mammalia; order Chiroptera; family Pteropodidae; genus Pteropus; species Pteropus medius. The sequence goes on along the minus strand of NW_024350921.1, from coordinate 1,239,269 downwards.
ATAGCAAAAATTAAATAAAATGAATTCAGACTATAATAAATGCTTGATTATTCACATAATCTTGCCCATATCATGGATTTTCCACATCTTTTATGTTTTCTCCTTTATCTGTTTTCAATTCAATTCAACTGATGTTTACAGATCATTGTCTGGACCCTAAAGCAGGCACAGTTTTGTGGAGAGAACACAAAGAATCACAGCTCATTGTCAAAAGCATAAGAAACACAAGGCATTCAGGAACCCACAGTGTCTGATGCCCTAGCTGGAGAGTGTTGAAAATGGCCTGAGAAGCAGAAAGACTGGACCAAGAGCTTGATGATGAAATAAAAGGTTCCCAGCTGGAGAATTCCTGGTGTGTGGTGGGGATGAGCTGCCGGTGGGATGTGGGTATGAGAAACAGCCATGCAACAATCCTGCACCAAATGAACACGCAGAAAATTTTCAGGTTTCAGCATGAGCTCTGGGAACATCAGCAAGAGTCACTGCTCTCTGGAAGAGTTAACACTAACCGCCCTTACTGCTCCCAACATGTATATCAGAGCAGGGTTTCCAAAAGGATGGCTTGTGGAGGACATAATTACCAGAAATTCTTGGAAAAACCCAAATGCCTGGGCCCCATCCAACACCTACAGAATCAGAATCTCTGGCTGGAGCCTGGAATTCTGGATACGGAAGTTTTCCAGGTGATTCCTGAAAACAACACAGGTTGAGGAAAGCAAGTGGGAGGACAGGCAGAAGGTTCTGGGGAAGAAGAATAAATGAGAAAAAGAGCTGAAACTTAAAATCATTTTATTTAAAATTTTATTAGAGAGTAAAAATAAGAGATAACAGGAGATTTGAGCACTACTATGGATTTAACTACACTTTGCCGATTATTTTCCCTTCCCTTCTCTCAGTTTTCATTACCTGGTTCTGCGTGGAGGTTCCCAATCTTCCCTTGCCCAGACTGCTATGAAGGCATCTTCATATACTTCTTTCCTTCCTGAGTCTCTACCTAGGTACTGCCTCCCAGACAGTGATTCCTCAGTCCTAGGGCATCCAGGACTAAGGCCACGACCCCCAATGTTTTCCCCAGAGTATTATGAAAATATTATCAGTTTTATGTGTGATGCTGTAAAAAAGTTTCAAAAGCACTCCACTCATGGATCCGGTATAGAGTGTATATACAATTGGGTTACCTCTCTGCTTAAAGCTTTGAAAAGCTCTCAGGTACTTACAGAACAAAACAGGTCAAGCCTTGGTGTCCACCTTTCTCATCACCTTAGCGTTCCCTTTCTGGGCTGGGCAAAGCATTTCAGTTACACTTGGAGCCTTTGTAGGTTATACTCCTTCCTCTACTCAGAATGCCCTTCTCCCTTGAATCACTGAGGTTTCAACTCTAGCATCACCAGTCCCACCCCCACTGTACTGTACTATGAAGGACTGAGTTTTCCTTAATAACTTATAGTCAACATGAATTGGGAGGCGGTCTCGTGCCAAGTAAGTTTAAGTTCACTTGGTAATGGATACTACCTACTTCTCATACCTCCTGGCTGGTCACGTGGTACAGTCTGATCCAATCCCAGTTCTTCTTTTGAAGAAGACAAAGCTGAGGGGGAATGAGAGAGAGAGGCAGGGGTGGGTGAGGGGAGTGGGGTGAGAGAGAAGAGAGAGAAGAGAGAGAGAGAGAAGGGTGGTCCTGGCAACCTGGGTGTCCCTGGTCCTATCACCCGAAAGTCAAATCTACATCAGTCCTCATCAATAATTTATTGATATGAGCTAACAAATGTGATTTGATTTGCATTTCTTTTACTAACCAATAATCTGGTTTGATCTGGGTTTCCCTAACTGACACAGAACCTCCTTCTACTATTTGAGCTGAGAAATAATTATCTTTTCTGTTTTAATGAAAATCCTTTTAAGTGACTATCATTATCTCAAATAACTGGTAATTAACAGTAAGGACACACAGGGGAAGACAGAATCTTGGCCACTGAAAAAGTCAGACCTCGTGTTTGATTGAGGTAAGGGAACAGTGACAAGAAAGAAAGAGTACGGAAAGAAGGACATTACAGCATCTAACTGTGCTACTCATAGCCTCTCCTTGTCAAGGAGATCAGCACAGGAAGTCTCTGGGTTCACACTAGGCTGGCTTCCTCCCCAATGGGGAGAATTGCCTAGTACACTGAAGTTCATTACAGCAAGGTGAAAGAGTAACAGGCTTTCCTTAGGGCACTATCCCATTCTTGGGAGAACAAACCTTGACCACTATAGCTGAACTTCCTGCTCCAAGGCCCTCATAAGAGGAATGGAAAATTGATTTTAGCCACATGTCCACAGGTGTCATGCTCAGACATATTAGCTGAGTGATAACTGCCCGCTTCATTTCAGAATCAGTTTTCTGAAAAGATTATCATTAAAACAGAGAAGGTAATTATTTCTCAGCAATTGTACAATATTTACATTTCTGATTTATAATCGTCTTTTACATTTTGGCCTACATATGACTAGAAAATAAGTTTAGCTTTACGATTACGATTACTTGTACATGAGAGTCTGAAGAAGGAAAATGCCACTTTAAATGGTTAGCTCTGGACTAAGAGTAAGGTAGTGAAGATTTGATCATCAAATCAAGTTCTTTTCTACAATCTACAATTTGAAACATAGTCTAGCAATGATACGATCTTTTTTTTAATTAAACACAAAGAATAGTCAAGAAACAGTCAAAAGAGAAAAGTGATGGCAGAACCAGTACTATCCAGTTATGTGAAAATCTCTATTTTTCAAACACATTTTGGGAAATCGGTTCTTAGTTCAAGAGCAAACTATTAAAGTTTCATGTAATTTAAATTTAACAGGCAAACACCAAATATTTTCCTGTCTAGGAATTCCTTGCCTACTCCTAAAATATACTCTATTACCTGCACTAATGGGGAAGAGCAAGAGTGTAGATTAGCCCTAAAGGACAAGAAAAGCATCACTGTTCTGTCTTTTAGCTGAATGTCATTCTGAGAATGCAACAAATTGATTTTCATGAGTCGGCCAAATATAGCACTTATTGGATTTATTATGCACTGTGTCTCTTATTCCCAGGAAATTAACTTTTCTCTTCGTGTTTCAAGTAAACTAAAATTATTATTCCTTTAGTTCCACCTGATAAACATGAGAAGAGACCCAGAAACACGTGTGAGGAGATGAGGAAAGACTGAATAGCTTTAAAAATCTATCCCTAATCATCTTCAACAATGGAATATTTAATTTTACATAAGGTTTTAGTTTGGTTTTTGTCTCCATCAAAAATCAAGTATCTTTGGAAACTACCTAGAATAGAGCAGTTTGGGAATGAAACACCTAAGAAGCCACCACAAGCCTCTAGTGGGGAAGGCCCCAAATTGCATCATTTTATTCATTTGCTCTTAAAAAGAAATCCATAAAATTTATTGCACAAAATAAAACAAGCTTCTGGTGGCATTTATTATGATAGTTATTTTTAATTTTCATTCTGTGTTTTAATAACTACTATGAAATAGCCCACATGCTATTTCTTGCATTCTCAACATACCTGAAAACACCTAATTACAAACTGTGTAATTGAATTATATATGATTCGTGTAATTGAGAATTCATGGGCTATATAAATCATATTTCCCATACAGACCATGATATATAGGCTTTATTAATCTTCAGTCTGCAGAGCAAATACAGACAAAAACCGAGATAATAATGTTTTTAATATTGTTTTACCTCTATGAAGATAAGGCAAGAAAATAGATTATTTTGAACATGAAATATTTTATAAGTGTGCAATTTCAGTTTGTGAAAAATATAAAATACCAAACCCAGGGAATCTGTTTTAAAGGACTTTGCTCATTCCTACGGGAGTGACAACTTTTCCTCAGAGGGACTCCCACTCCTCAGCCAAGTTCTGAAGATGGTTATACAAAACCCCTAAATGGGGATGTTGGGGTAATTTTTTCACAGTGGCTTTAATTTGGCTTCTTAATAACTTATTAGACAGAGAAGGAAAAGACAGTTATAACTCCAGCTTGTATTATTTAAGTTACTTGTTACCGAAAATCATATCAAACCACAATTTTCATGACAAAAATAAATAAATGAACAAGCAGCCTCAATGGTAGGCTTTGTGAATGCCCGAGGTGCATTGCTTCTGATGCCTTTCTAAAGAAAACAAGATGCTGAAATCCTGCCTGGTGCTTTCCTACCTAAAAGACTGATTTCAAATCCAGATCCAAGTCTTCCATTGTATAGAAGGATGTTTCTTTTTTATCAGACTTTTGTATTGACTCCCTATACTCATTAAATGATCTCATGAGAGGACAAGCTGCCCAAGAGTCCACCAAGACAAAACTGAAGCAGAGGGAGATTCGAAGATCTGAAAGGCAATCACAGGAGGAAGGGAGAAGGAGAGATGGATAGAAAAAGGTAGAGGAGGGAAAGAAGGAAGATAGCAGGCAAAACTCAGGAAGAACAAGTTTCACAACTCCACATTTGACAGATTCTGAGAGAGGCACGTTAACCTTTCTCTGAGCTCACCAGCAGCCTGACCTCTCCACCTATCTTCCTTTCTACGTGGCTGCCATTTCTCTTAAACAAGGGAAATTACCGAGCATGCTCAGTATAGTATGTCACATGCCTTTGCTCTCAGAAACCTTAAAATGTGTTTGTAAATTGCCAAAGAAAGCACAGCAGCATGAAGTATGATAGGAATTTCTAAACCCAGCACAATTTAAATGCAAAAAAATTACTAGTTCTATAAAAGAGGTGCACGTGGATGTGCAATTTTAATTGCATCATTAGACTGGATTCTCTGGATCAACGTCCCAAGGTAAGTACAGTAATTACAATGGGAAAGTATACACAATGCATTTTTCAAGGGGGGCGAAGCACATCTATGGTGTACGCCACACAGAAGCATCACACGTGGTCAAATTTTGAATTATCCCACATTAAAAAGCAGGGTGTTACTTCTCAGAACAAACACACTCCACCATCAGTCTACCCCTTTGTTTGCTATCACAGGAGAATGGGTGTGCATGGAATTCTAGATCCAAAATGTTTAAATCTCCTTCCATGTCTTATTTAGTGGTTAGTTTATTATTTCAGTGCACTGTGTGCACTGTGTGTGTAATGACAACGGTAGTTTAAATGTGATAAAGGACTTTTCTGTACACTAAGTTGTAAAACAAATGTTCAATTTGAAGGTGGAAACAGAGACAATGTTTTTCATCAACAAGCCACAGCAGGGAATTACCTGCGCTATTTACCCTATTTGTCTCTGGCTTCCTAATTCCCAGAGCAAGCAAACCCAAGAGCCAGTCTTCGCAGGGGCCAAGACTTGCAGCACAAGCCTTCCAACATCTGTGGACTCTGGGCCCCGTGGACACCTCCCAGCGGAGACGCACCAGGACGCCCACCCCATCCAACACTCCAAATGGCCCCTATACGTTGGGTCTTCCCACCCTGATTCCTGCCCTTGAATATCAGGCAGATAGACAAACATGTTAAAGGTAACTATATGGATATTCTAGAATGTTTCCATACACATACGGTGAAAATATAGTCAAGGTTCTTACACCGAATCTTGGTAAATTGCTGCTGGTATATTAGACACAAAGTCCTCCCCTGTAATCCTTTTAGAGACCTTGTAACTCGCTGGTCAGGCACTTTCAATGACACTAGTCAAAGAACAGTGAGGAAACTGGAAGTCATACAAATGATATGAATAGCATCCCGGAAGATGCAGAACGTTTCATTACTGGGTCAAACTGGATTAATATGTTGCTTTATTTAGGTTCTCTGTGAAACAGAAAACCACCCACCCTTTTAACTCATGGCTTTTATTACAGTGGGTTCCACTCTTCTCATGGAGAGGAACTTGACTTCCTCTACCACAAACCTCTGCTACAAAAGTGGCAAAAGGAGGAGGAAAATAAAATAGTCTTTAATCAGAGCATCACCTAAAGCAGATGCAAGAGAAAACTTTAAGAACTACACCTATGTTTATAGCAGCAAAACCCTAAATAGGTAAAGCTTAGAGACTAGCATATGTTTAACTGTAAATAAATATTTGTCAAAATGAAAACTTTTAAAGGCATTCCATTACTGAGTATTTCTCACTGACTCTATCCAGGGTGTGACAATACTATAATAGGCTTGCCTTTGGAAGCTACAAAAACATCCATACCCAGTGAGTAGCCCCTTTCAAAGTGATCCTCCAAAGGCTAATACTGGATCCAAACTCTACTATTCTTCAGCTAACTTGTGAAACTTTTTGAGATTGTCCTTCCAAATCAGTTAGTCGATGATCCAGTTACCATATCTTTAATAAATAATTTCTTGCTTTATACATATCCTGTTTTATAATCACATTTCTTTATTTAAAAAGTTAAACTAAAATTACATGATTATATACCTTATTCATTGAATTGTGCTGTGAATGTCATTGAGCTGTTATTTCAAATCCAATCTATCAGACAGAGTGAAGGTTTTGTACTATGAAGATTATTTAAAGGAACACACATAAGCAATTCCAGAACTCTAAATGCAGTTTGGGTGAAGCAATCTTGTTGGAATAAGTTTATAGCCCCCGTCATGGACAAAAATGAATGGGCACCAAGCTCAGAAAATTCCTGGTGCCTGGCAATCAACCCCAATTGTATGTTGTCATATTTCATGTGAGATCCATCAGAAAACTTTTAAGTATTTGCCCATTTTAGCACCAGATTACTTTAGTACAAATTTGGCTGATATATATTTTCATTTCCTTGAAACAAAGAGTAAGAAACATCAAATTTTAATTGTTCTCAAAAAAAATTTAAGAAAACCTACACTTTTATATAATTTATATAACATCGTAGCTTGGAATACATGAATTCAATGAAATGTCATCATTAAGTGCTTTTAATAAGGAATTAAATACTTACGCCATGATACCTGAGAGGTGAAACATTTCAGCTGTGATATAGGACAAATAACTGTACAGGAAGACAAACAGGGGCTCAATCACTCGGATGTTATGTGTGAACCGAGTAGTAAAGGCCGCTATAAATCCCAGGAAGATGCCAATCAACACGCCGCCAATCCCCACAACAAAGAAGTTGGCAATCCCAGCAAACACATCAATGGTCTCAATGGTTTTCATCTGGCAGAAAGACTTGAACAAGTTATACAGGACCTGGGGAGAAAGATGACGCATCATTAAGACCCCGTCCAGCTCCCTCATCACCACCGTGGCCACAGAACAATCTACCTGGCCTTCTAAAAAGGTCATTTCTTCTGTGCACCAATGTGGATGGTCAGTGGCAATAATTGTGTATCTGTATATTTTAATATTATATTTCGTAGCTTTAAACAAAAAAGCTTTGATAAAATTGTGTTGCCAGGAAAACTATTGCTAAAAGTTAGGGAGAGGAGACTTCAAAATGATTACACAACTTACTCCTAAAACATCATTTTTTAGATACCATCTAAAAGATTATTTTAAAAGACTTGGTTGCCATCCAACACACCCTGCTTGTATTACTGATGCTTGTCAGTGTTGCTGTGAATTTAGTTACCTTTCAAGGCCCTATTGCAGAGTCACACCATGGAAAGACCCGCCCAGGTACCTTACCTGAACACGTCCTCCTCCCAGGTCACTGCGGTCTTCACTCCAAACCCCTCCTCCTTGCCTCCCCACCCATACATGTATAGTGTGACATGAGACCCGAAGGAATTTTTCTCAAGCAAAGAGGCAGCAACCTGTGTTGTGTGTGTGTGTGTGTGTGTGAGTGTGCGCACGTGTGCACGCTATAATTTTCAGCCAACTGAAACAGAAAGTGACAGCTTATACCCTCCCCCTTTTCCCCAAAACCAGCAAGTAAAATACAAGTCAAACAGGTGTCTTGCTTCTTTTCATCGAGATATTTACAGCCCAAATCTCCAGGAAAACTCTCTGACAGGATATTGGAGACACAAGGCCTTTTAGAGTACAGGCAGTGCTACACCCTTATTTGTGTTGTGACAAAGTCAAAGTTGAAACCATTTGTCCACGGTTACACAAAATGTCAGAAGTAATACCAGAACCCAGGGCTCCTGACCTTCTGTGTAAGTCTTTCAAGGCTCAGCTGTGGGACAGTGAGTCAGAATCTCCCTGCTAATCAGCAAGTATCCTGGCAAAAAGCCATTTCACTCTTTCCTACATCACCAGTGGTTCTTTATAGCTACCATATTGCAGGTTTCGTGTAATTTTTTCCTCATTTCTACTGGATCATAAACTCTTCTTGTTCAAAAGTCACACCTTATTATAATTTACTTCTTCCGTGTTACCTAGTAGATGACAATAAATGTCTGTTGGTTTTGAAAAAAAAAATAAAAAACCCAGTGGATTATTACTTAGTAGTGGGCTTTTTCTTTCTCCCAATTGTTGGTGTAACACACAAGAGCATTTGGTTTCATACCACCAAGAAATGACTTGAGGAAGAGAAGGTAAAAACAACTCACTCGCCTGAGGACTTAAATATCTTGAAGGCATCATCATTTGCCAGAAAAGAAACTGGATTCAAGTGGCAGTCACTCCTTACTTTCAGCCGGGGCCTCTATACACATCTGGTTTCATCAGCATCAACATGCCACAACTGCGTCCTGAGAGAGGATCAGAGATGGACTATCTATACCCCTTGCCTCAAAGCAGCCAAGGTCAAGAGGTGGGGGTCACCTGCTTTCTGAGGAGAGAGACAGATTTTCTGGCCAGCGATCTCTGCACAAACGTCCTCCCACAGCCACTTGGGCACTGCAGTTCTGTCACCTCCCTGCCACCGGCCTGCAGCAGCAAATCACATCTCTCCCTTGCTCTAATGTCCCTTCCAGCTACTGCAAGACTCACTTCCTTTAAATACTGCCTTTCCACTTTCCACTCTTAAGTTTAAAATCTCTGACTGCCAAACTTCAGGAGGGCTCACTGCACCTAGCACGCTTTCTTTTTTTAAACTGCTTTCCAACACCCTTCAGTCTGGGAGAGGGTCCCATCACCGCTCCACAAAACATGCCATACTTATTCATCTCTACCTCTGGTTTCCTTTCTGTGGTTTCTCTTGGTAGAAACCTAGCCCCTCAATCTAGAAAACTTTGTCTTCCATGGACCAGCTGAAGATACTATTCCTTTCAAGAGCTTGCCTGGACTCCTACAGCCCTTGCAAAGTGCCCTTTCCTCTGTTCCCCCCAAAGCAGATGACCTCCCAAACCATTTGGCTTTTGGCCATCTTGTGTTGTCAATGCTGCCTCTTGTCACTCCCTGCAAAAAGTAGAAATTCCTTGTACAAAGAGCCCTCCTTCTTTTCTCTCATCTCTTCTCTCCCACCCATGCAGCCCACTGATGAGGCCCCCACAGGAAGCTCAGGTACCCATTCCCAAGAAACAAATGGTGTACAGCCATCATTTTTCCAGATCCATCATCCTGGCAACTCAATGCTTCAAGTCTATGAAAGGTCCAGTCTGTTTCTCATATCCCTGCAGGTTTTGCAAAGAGCAGAGCTGAGGTACAGGCACTTCATTCTCAGCACACTGGCCAGAAGCTCCAGTCTGATCATTCTACTGCTTCAGCTGCCAGGACAATGCTACTGGGAAATACCTTAGGTGGAGATGTTACCTTGACAACTAGAAAGCTTTCCATAACCTCTCACTTGTTTTACACTGAACTTGATACCCAGTGAACAGCACAAGATAAAATTCCTTTAGTTACAACTGGCCATAACCCGGTTACTTTATTTCAGTTAAATCCTTTAATTTTTTCACAAGAAAATCTATATAGAAAAGTGCTTTTAGAATTATAATTTATATCTGTATATGTATATGAATCATGTATGTAGGCTACAATTATGTCTCTAGTTGGCCTGTGCAAAGTCGACCTCAACTTGACAACTGTATTTTTAGAAGGCTGAAATGACAGTGATGCCTGTTTACTAAATACTGCGATGGGCTAATTTGACGGCTGAGTACTTTCAAATCTTTCTACTCATTATTGTTATTTTTAAAACACTTATACATCTCAAAAATAGAAATTATCTATTTTAAATGTTGATTTAAAATGCGCGGTAATTCCGTGAAATTGTATAATGCAAAGAGGCAAATAATACATAGTTCTTTATCAGAATAGTTCTGTTCCAGAAAAACAGTTTTCAGGTCACCTTTTTTCTGATGTGAAACATGAAGAATAATCATTTTTGGATACAGAATTTTAAATCTATTCTGCTATTTGCAAGAGTGAAATTAAGTACCAAGCAGTCAGTTTACCCTCCAGCTTCCCGAAGTTAAATTCCACGTCACAGTTTATAACGACCGGGCCCTCAGAGTACGACCCTTGCTTTTTTCCCACAGAGCCAGCTCTCCTTAACCGAGTCTAGTTATGGCAGGTTGAGGAAACATCTTAAGTTTTCTTGGAAAATGTATTAGAATATTCAGTGGTTGCATTAACCTGTTCTAGAAATGATGTTGAAAATTATCATGTGAGTGTAAGGCATTTGATTATGTACTATGGAAATAGTCAAACTCCTCATTTAGGTAACCGATACCTAAACCATCTTGGCCTAATAAGGGAAATTTTCATTTTCCTAAAATATTCATTATAAAGAAAAGCACAAAAATCCTATTGAAAAAGCTTATCTTTATTTTTTGACTTATTTCTCTACTTAATTTCAATCTACCATAGTCTTAGACAATAACATAAAGAGTTTGCAATTTATATGCTATCAATTTCTCTGTGCTTTGAGACAGTTTATGATAGTTTTTCTACCCTTCGACCCTTCTAGCTCAATATTGGATTTACTATGATCTGGGAAAGGAGTTAATTGCACTGACCTTTGATTTCATCACCCTCCAGAGTACATTTTTAACATGAATTCTCTCTGTTAATCTCTACCCTTCTATACAACTCATAGTGACTCATCATTTTTACTGTACACAGAATGGTCCATATTTTTTATACCTTTCTCTATTCCATGAGTTCCTTAAACTCTGCTAGAGATAAGACTAGATGAATGAATCCAAGAATCTCTGTAAAAATCTCCACCTCTATTCTTTAAGGGTACCTGGGTAGGAAGCCAAATTATAATTTTTTTATACCATTTTTCTGATTATTCTTTACACCTGATTGGTTCAGTCCATTATTCAACCAATTCAGTGAAAGAAATATCTCGTGGTTTATTCTTCAGCATTAGATAGGCAAACCAATGGGCATGTCCCATTATCTTATGGGTTTGGCTTTAAGGGTCCTTGGGCTTTCAGCCCAGCCTAGGGCATATAACCTACTCAGGAAGGCTCTTCCATGTGAAAACATAACAGTTGTTCTGACTTCCAGGCTCTCGCCTTGTAACAACAGCTTCCACACCTAAGATCAGCCATGCCCCATTTCTGCCCTGGCCCCCTTCCTGTATTGAATGGCAGGCCCTCAATTTGGCCCATGGCCTCCTCTGGGTTAGCCCTCCCTTTCTGTCCATAAAACCACATTTGATGGCTTTGTGCCTCTTGGAGAGGAAGCACAGGATGTGCCTCTGGAAAGCCTGGGGCCTTTGCATACTGGAAACAGGAGTTTAGCCAGGTGGTTTCCCGAGATCTGATCCTTGACGACTCTAAGAATGGACCACTTAGGTATGTCAATGAGAAATCCTACAAGAAAAGAACAAGCAATACAAAGGTGGGGAATATCTTTCTGCCACTGACCTGAGTGCTACACTAAAAGGAAAGCAACAGGTTGTTACAATCCCTTTGTAAAGTGTTCTAAGTAGATTCTTAGTGTAAAGTTTACACTAAGCAGATCCAAGAATTCCTCGTTGACGTTTCCACAATCTTCCTCAACAGGGCTGAAATGTATACACCAAACATAAGTCACAAGTAAAACTCAATGCCTTCAGATATTAGAATCCATTATAAAATGTCTTCATTGTTATAGCACTTTCTCAGTTAAAATTTAAGATTGGTGAATTAATGACTAATCACTGTTAATTAATAATGGAATAAATGAGGTGGATTTTATTACTTGAGTTAGCTGTCTTAAAAGAGCCTTCTTAGTAACTATTGTAAAAAATGAAATTTCCTTATCAATAAATTACTTTCCACATTATAATATCCACATAGAGTTAATGGACATTCTTTAAAGTGATACTTATTCAGTTCGGGGGTCTGAATACAGGTTAACAGAGAATAATGTTGGTTTCTATGTTAACTTTTAAATAAATAAGGGACAGCATTTTAATGATAGGAGCTAATAGAGGGGGTAATATAAGTTACTCAAGTTATTTAAATACACTTTACTTAATCTTTCTCTCAGTTTTCTTATTTGCAAAATGGGAAGAGTATCTATTTTGTAGGTTGTCAGAAAGACCCGAACACAAGGTAGGCATTCCATAAGGTTAATTGCTATCATTCTTTCACCATGACTACTATAGACCATGGCCACTATGAAACTGCATCAGTGGTGCTTCCTGACTGGTTAACCAATGCACGGTCACCCGAGTGAGTTTAACTGGTGGCATAGACCTTTGCAGGCCTGTGGGTGAGGGGAGAGTCATCTTTGCCACTTCTCTCCACCCCTTGCCTGAGCTCAGGAGGCAAGATGAAGGTCAGTTCTGCTAACATGAAGATCGGAACAGCCTCTGAATCTAATTATGTGCCAACTGGTGATAATTCAAAATAATTTGCATTTTCTGAATAAATACCCACTTATGGGAAAATGGTGAGGACGAGAAAAATGCTGGCTGAGCAGCAACAAGGGAGTCAGTTGTGTGATGTGAAATTTATCTAAAATTGTGAAATAATGGATAAACCATCGAGAGAGAGAGAGAGAGAGAGGTGTTTAGCAGGTATTATCTTTTCACTTGTATTATACACATTACATACTGACAGCATTACTTCTCACAAAGAATTCAGAGACCTGAAGTCCTTTACATTCTGATTAGAGACCATCACTTTTGAAAATGCTAAAATGAGAAATCTCAGAGATACACAAGTCACAATCACTGTTACACTCGTCTGGCAATAGCAGAGCCTTGCAAGCAGGGACCATAGTCTGCATGACCCAGTGCAAAATGCAAACGGAGGGCTCACCATATAATAATAAATAAAGATTAAACAACAAATAAAAAAATGTACTAAGAATTTTAAGACAGCGACAAAACAGCATTAAATCCAGTGAGAGGCCCTTTTAGGGTTGTCACTATCAGAAAAGCAGATGCAGATTGGTGGGTGGCCCCCATTTGCTGGAGCGATGCACCATCAACGTGCTACTTACCACTGTCACTGCATCATTCAGCAGAGATTCTCCAAAAACCAGAATGTAGAGTTGCTCATTGACGTGAATGTTCTCAAAGACGGCAAGCACAGCCACGGGGTCCACGGCTGAGATTAAGCTGCCAAAGAGTAGGTTCTGGAGCAGAGTGATGTCACTCAGGCCAAAAGCTTCAATCTGGCAGATAGCAAACAAGGACACCCCAATGCCAATGGAATTCCAAAGTGTCCCGACCACAGCATACCAAAATATGGTGCCAAAGTTCTCAAAAAATGGGCGAGTGGGCATGAAATAGCCTGCGTCAAGCACAATGGGTGGAAGGAGATATAAAAAAAACACGTCCGTCTTCATCGCAGGGGGCGACTTCTCATCGACTCCAAAAATAATCCCCCCTAACAGCAGTCCAACCATTATGAGAAGGCAGCTCTCAGGCACTATCGTGGGCAACTTGTGATAGAGATGGAAGCCTGTTCAGAAAAAAATAAAAACACTAAATTTGTGTTTCAGGAATTATGGAGAAGACAAATTGTTCTCTTTGATGAGACCACTAAGTCCTATTTCAAAATCTCTCCTGTCAGCATAATTGGATACAGACTGGCTTTATAGATTATGATGTAAAAGTCTGATGATCACCTTAAAACTATTCACAAAGTACATTCAGTTACAAACTTAAATTTGAATCAGAAGTAGATTGGCATAGGTACACAATATCCATACAGTACAGATTTTTGTCTAAATTCCAATTAAGTTTTTTGAAATAAGACAATGCAGTTTTATATTTGAAGCAATATTGTGATTTCCATTTTTAGATGTAGCATCTCATGTCATCCTCATAAAAACCCTAAAAAGTAGGTAAGGCAGATATTTTCACCCCTTTTTTAATTTAAGTGGAAATGGAGGCTTGAAGAGATACAGAGTCTTGCCAAAGTGGCCAGATCTGAGGCTAGTTTCTGGGTTACCTCTGTCATCTCTGGTATTGAGAAGAGTTTGACTTATTTAATATGTCGGATTTCAGACTCTTTCATTTGGAATGCTGAATATGTTTAATTTTTCAGATAGCTGCTTATTCAGAGGCAACCAAATCAATTCATTAAAGGTACTTCGGTAACCACTAAACGAAGGATATAAACTCGTCATGATCTCCAATCTCAAAGAGCTTCCAATCAAGGCAAAGGGTGAGATGTGTTTAGGATTTGCTCCAACACAAGGCACCAGGTAACAAAGCCCCAGTCAAGTGCTGTGAGAACAGAGCAGGAAGATACCTGCTACAGACACTGCCTTCTCCACAGATAGCCATGGAAAACAGATAGCCATGGAATTCATGAGACTATCTCAGGAAGTGAAGAAATGGAGGAAGATACCTATCTCCTAATTGGTGGTGACGCTCAGGGTGGCTTTCATGAAGAGACCATACAAGAGGAAGGCCTGTTGCAGGAAAAGGGGAGGGAGATACGGTCACACCAGCACATGGAGCCATGAGGAACATGAAGGTACCTCGCACATGGGGATAACTTGACAGGGCTTAAGTGAAGACAGCTTTTATTTGCAAGGCGACAATAGCATGTCATCCTGAAGGCACATCATAACATTTTAGAATTAAAGCAACATATGAAAATTATCTGAATCATAAGAAGATAATATTAAAATAATAGCATAAGTCCATAGGAACTTACAATCACAGAGTTTGAATAAGCAAATCCTTAGAGGCCTACAAACCATACTCTAAGTCATCGCGTGAAATAGCTTGTGAACCAAAAATAAAAAAAGTCATCATTATAATTTGGAGCGATTCAAAGAATTAATTTCTAAATAATTAAATAAACATATTTACGTTAGATATTCAAATCATCTCTCCAGCTTTGATTATTTTATTATTCATATTATAGCAGACTCCAATAATTGTTGACGAATATACATACTCAACTGGTTCAGCAGGTCTTTACCCAGGACCTCCTGCCTATTGACCTCTCTGTTAAACAGAGAAGTTAAAAGAAGAAGTCCACTGAAAACCACACCTTTGTAACCTCTCCTCACCTGAATTTTGTTTCTGCAAGCAACTTTCCATGTATGATAAGGACGTGCCAAAACAGCCTCCCTGGTTCCCTAGGTTCTGTGAGCAATCAGTTCCTTTCTGGAATGCACCATTCCAAGGCCCAACCTGTGTGCTGGAGGCCCTATCAGCTGCCATCTGACAACTGCCTCTGGCTTAGGGGCCAGCCTCCTACACTCTCTACTTGTGGCTGTGGATAAGTTACTAAAAGGCTGGGGCCCTATTTGCTTACCTGTAAAATAGGGACAGATGCACCCACCACATAAAGAGCTGTAACAATAACTGAGCTGTGGGCTGCACGGCATGGACCACAGTGCTTGCAATGTCACATATGCCCCCAAATTTTGGTTTTCTCCCCCACTTCTACATGAAAAAGCAAGAGAAAACAGGTCTAGAGAAATGCACAGAAGCCAGCCACAGGATCCTCTGCAGGCAAACTGAAAAGTAGGGGAGGCCTGTTTTTGGTAATTCCTACTTTCTCTTCTTGACTTTTTCCCCTTTTTTGCTGCCACCCAGACTCAGGTAGCCCATGCTCCCATATGTGGGTGCCGTTTCTGTGTTGAAAAGAGTTCCTTATTCCTAAGAATGGACCGTGGGAAACTAGAATGCTGGGATAAAGGAAGAAACAGAGACTCCTGCAATGTCTTGTGTAGACCAATGCAGGCCATGCTCAGGAGACATGAGAGATCGTGACCAGAAGCCCAAGTGATCAGGACACCACCAATGAGAAGCGAGTGAAATGCAGCAACATAAATGCAGGACGCAGTTGGACAGAAGGGCCGCTAGGACACAGGGATGAAGGAGACGTAGGGGGAGCAAGAAAGGGAAAATCAGGTAACAGCAAATAGCAGAAAGGAACAGCAGCAAACAAAGGACATTTATTTAAGAAGTCATGTGTTCATATTTTGAAAAGGCTGTTCTCCTTTCTTTTAGGAATGCTTAAATCTTTCACAATTGGTCTGAGTTACCCTGCCCTGAAACTGGAGAGTAGTTTGAATCTGCCCAGTTGCTCCAGGGACAAGAAGAGGTTAAATGAAGGGCGGTCACAGGAAATCTGAGAAGTGTTTTTCTGGTGACTGGGATAGAGACACTGAATTTCATAAGGCACTTTCTGGGGCATAAAAGGTGTTGGGCATGAGCATCTATGCTTTTCTGAATGACAAGCATCACACTTATCAGCAAAATAATGAGTCAAAACAAAGCAAAAAAAGCTTCTTAAATTTCAATGTTCACAGAATGAAACAAACAAATAAATGAACATTTACAAATGTTTATGTCTGTATGGCTCTCCTCCACCCCAAGTATTTCTTGAAAAGGAAATGAACTTGAATAAACAGAATTTGCTTTCCCAGGGTCATTATTCCATCTAATATTATTGAAAAATATATCAATTATTAGGACAAAAATCAAATGAAGTTTTTGATGATTTTTACAAGGCTGAACATGAGATACTTCAAGTACCATCTACGGTTTAGTCTGGGGATCAGCTAACTCTTTTTCTGTAAAGGATCAGATGGTAGATATTTTCAGCTTGCAGGCCACACCTCACTCTGCCCTTATACAGAAGGAGCCTGAGGTAACACCTCAATGAATGAGCGTGGCCATGTTCTAATGAAACTTCCTTTATGGGCACAGAAACTAGAATGCAATTTTATTTATCACGGAATATCATTCTTCTTTAGATTTTGTTTAACCATTTAAAATGTCTTAAAAGCCATTCTCAACCCACAGGCCAGGCAGAATCAGGCTGGGGCCATATTTGGCTGTGGTTCACCTACCCCTGGTTTAATTTGTTCTTTGTATGTCCTGCTAACTTCTATTTATAGTGTTTGAAACATTGTGCTTGTGTCATTCACTTTTGACTACTAGTCCATAAAGGTCTGTGGAAATGGACACTTTATGGTTTATTTTTTTTTTTAATTGCAATAGAAATTCACTTTGCAGGAAGGGAAACAGTCTTAGAGGTCTCTTGTACATAATACATAGTTAAGACCTTCCATCTTGGACTGAACCTATTTCAATTCCTCTCTGCATTTAATT
This sequence comes from Pteropus medius, assembly GCF_902729225.1. Lineage (NCBI taxonomy): Eukaryota > Metazoa > Chordata > Mammalia > Chiroptera > Pteropodidae > Pteropus > Pteropus medius. The sequence goes on along the minus strand of NW_024350921.1, from coordinate 1,221,921 downwards.
TTGAAATTAACTGAGCTGAAAATCTAAAGATATATGTATAACTAAGAGCAATGTAATTAATTCACTACATTTTCTCATTATGCTTAAAATAATCTTTGTCAAATCTGGGAAGAAAGCAAAGTGAGAAAGAACGCAGGAAGTTTCCAGATACCAGGATCCACAAAAGAGTAACAATGTAAAAATGCGAATCAGAGAAATCCACCACCACCACAAAAAAAAAAAAAAATCCAGATCTAATTAACAAGTAATGAGAGAAAGGGGGCACTAGCAGAGGTGAATAGTGACAAAGTCCTCTAGGAGAGAGAGCACTAACTCTAGGTGAGGACAAACACAAATTTTCTAATAGATGCTCCATATTCTAAGAGACCTTAAAGAAAAAAAATGACATTTATTAGATCCATAAATATTTGCCAAGCCTGTGTTAAATTAAGTAGGGAACTAAGTTAGTGCTGGCAGTCACTGAAGAGGATTGACCCAGTACTAGCTTCCCGGACTGGTCATTCTTGAAGCAACTCTGGAAACACTGGACTTACAGTAAAGAGTGGTCTAAACCGAGTCGAACTTGTTTGAGTGGGGGGAGGGGGAGAAGGTAAATATTTATGGAATACATTAAACTCGTTTTTAAGTATTTATTTAAAAAAAATAAAAAAGTTAATTCAGCCTGAAGTGCCAATTTTATGTATCTCAATTCACATAGCAACCAAATATACTTTTTTAAAAACAGAAATACAGTAAGCAATAGACAGAAACAGAGAAAATAAGAGGAAATGCCATTTTGATCAGGCCAACAAGCTGCTATCAACTGCATGATAACTTTAGTGGACAAAGACTGAATAATAGAATTTAATTCAAAAAATAAATGGAATCTAAACTGAGTAAATAAATTTAAAAAGCAAACAAATAAATAATACATAAAATGAATAGAATAAAATTCAATAAATAAAGCAAAATTAACTGATCTATGTCAATAATTTCTTAACTTGTGAATGTAGATTTGTCATAACACTTAGTTCTATGCTGGGACTGAAAAATACATTTAACATTTACTCCATCAAAAATACTGGGACTATGAATATAGAGGTTTTACAAATGTTCTCCTTATGAGGTTTGCAAGGGACTAGCAATAATAAAATAATTGGAAAAAAATGAAAAAATAAATGAAACAGTAAAAACTGGTTGGCATTACTCCAAAGCAGAACTTAAGTTGTATTTAATTTTTACAAATAACAACCCCTTGGAAAGAAAAAGAAAAACATAATGGGTTTAGTTTGTCCATGAAGAACTTTGAAAAGAAGCAAAGAGAACGACACTCTTAATCGGATACTTATTGAATATGTTCCTTGTATATGGCTCTGAGGGACCCAGAATCAGATCATAAATGGACCATGTCTTCACTGAGCTTATATCTGCCTTGGAAAATAAGACCGTAAGTATTTATAACATGATATGGAAAGTGATATAGCTGTTTTGGCAAATTATCAAACCCAGGGAGAGCATTGTGGGAACCCCAATTTCTGGCTGGTCAGTAAGAAGCACAGGTGGCAATGCAGGACTCACAATTTGCGCCATTGGCAGTCCTGTGAGCCTTAGGCCTTAACTAGTGGGATCTGACGCCAACTCCAAGTAGATAATGTCAGAACAGAATTGCTTGGTGTGGAAAAATCCACATATTAGGCAGCCAGAAGTATTCTATGAGTATAGACAGAAAAACTGTTTTTTTTTTTTTCTCTCTCGGTGAAACACATGAGTCAAAGATGAATCCAAGGTTTTTGGCTCAAACAACTTGGTATAGAGTAGGATGATTCACGGAGATGAAGAACAACAGGGAGGAAGATTTCAGGGAAGAAATTCAAGATTATAAATGCCAATCAGAATCTCACTGAGCTTAACAAATTGATACTAAGATTTAGTTAGAAGAAATGGCAGACAATGTCTATAAAACATTACGGGAGAGCTATCACTTCTTAAATGGTGCAATGTCAGACTATACCATTCCCCAAAATATTGCCATATGTTTTTATGAAGCCCATAATGGATCACACTGATGAAATAGCAAGACTAAGTAATGACATACACTGGTACAACGATGTCATATAAAGAAGCTGTACAATGATGGGAAATGAGCATAATTTAATCAGTGGTATTGGCTGAGATAGATTAAAAAAACACACACACATATACATTTATTTTTTCATTCTACAGCTATGAGAAATTTAATATAGGTCGAAGAGTTTATCATTTTTAAAAAAGAAAAAAAGAATTGATAAAAACAGAAGGAAATCTAATGCTGTAATCATCTCAGTTACAAAGAAGTGATAATAACCAGTAATCAAAAACTAAAGGATATTAAAAGATAGGTACACCTGAATTCACCTTTTTAATGTTTGTGCAAAAAAAAAAAAAGTTATCTTTTGAAACTTCTTATGAAAATGAAGATTAAAAAAGGAACCAACTTTTGCTTCTGGGATGATGGATGTATATTTTTCTCTATTTCTTCACAAAGTAAAAAAGCCTAAAAAAGCCTAATTTCTAGGCTAAAAAAGCTTTTAGGCTTTTTTACTTCGTGAAGAAATAGAGAAAAATATACATCCAAATATACAAACATAAGGAGACTGAAAAGTAAAGAAAAGTGTAAAACAATCTAGGAACATTAAAATCTGAAGAACAACAAGGCAGTGAGTTTTCTGGATTTTCTTTTTTGCATCTAATTTCCCAGACTTGGAGCTAAAGGAACCAGCAACATGGAAATGACAATGAGTGCACACAACAAAAGCCCCCAAAAAGCCTGCTCTATTTACACAAAGGACCAGGAAAGAAGTAGCTTAGTGGGACAGAAAGTATTTAAATAATGACTGCTCTATTTCAGCCAAACACCGCAGAAGAAACTATGGCCCCAGCCTCAGCAAACTTGAGTGGGGAGTCTAGGTTCCACTCTCACCAGACTGTAAGGAAAACCCTAGTCTCCTATTGGTGTGTTGTCAGAAAAGACAAAGGAGGGAGGTGAGACTTTCTTCGTTGCTCGGTGGTAATGACACCCTCTCCCCTGTGGTGCTGTGGAACGTGGACATCTGCCACCCTGCAATGGCAAGGCACCCACGCACGCCCTCCACGCTATCATGGGTCGGGTCGGGGGCGCCTAGTGAAGAGTCAGGTTTTCATTTCCATCCCCCGGCAATGAAGCCACCACTCCCCTGTGGTGTCACTGTAGGCCACCAGGGGAGCTGCAAGGAAGCACTCCTACCCCCTCTCAGCCAAGGAATGTCAGCGGAGACCTAGGAGGGATCCAGAGCTCCCACCCTCCCTAAAGTAATAATGAAGAACAGCCCGCTCAGGTGGTCAATGGAAGCAAAGCGGCGAACCTGAAAATCTACCCGCAACTGGCAGTAATGACAGGGCACCTCTCTCCTCGCTACCATCAGAGTGATATCATAAGAAGTCATATAAAACAGAAGGCATAAAAAAGATCCAGAGTCTCGTAACATAATACCCCAAATGTCTGTGTCCCAATAGAAATTCACTCATGCCAGGAACTAAGAAGATATCAAATTGAATGGGGAGGAAAAAAAGATAATTAATAGATATCTCTATCGCAATGATGGAAATGTTAGATTTAGTTAACAAAAAAAAAATTTTAATACAGCCATGATCAAAATGTTTCATAAGCAATCACTAATACACCTGAAACAAACTTAAAAAATAGAAAATCTGAACAAAGAAATAAAAAACCTCAGCCAAAAAGGAGGGAGGAGGAGGAGGAGGAGGAGGAGGAGGAGGAGAGGAGGAGGAGGAGGAGGAGGAGGAGGAGGAGGAGGAGGAGGAGGAGGAGGAAGAAGATAGGAAGGCTAGCTAAAGAAGAAGAAGAAGAAGAAGAAGAAGAAGAAGAAGAAGAAGAAGAAGAAGCAGCAGCAGCAGCAGCAGCAGCAGAAGAAGTGGAAGCAGCAGCTATAAAGAACTCTATGGAAATTTTAGAACTGAACAATACAATAATTTAAATAAAAATTATATTGTGTTGCCTCCATGCCAGATAGAGCAGACAGGAAAAAAATTAGTAAACTAAAAGAGAGAATGACAGAAATTACCTAATCTGAACAGAGAGAAAATAAACTGATAACACAGCCTGACAAAACTGTGGAACTACAGCCAAAGGTCTAACATTCATTTCTTAAAAAAGAAGGTGGGTCTGGAAAAGTACTCAAAGAAAAAATTGCTAAAAGCTTACCAAATCTGGCAAAATATATAAACCTATAGAATCAAGAAGATGAGTGGCCCAATGAAATACACATCAACACATACCATACTCAGACTTCTTAATATATATATACATCTTGATAGCAGACAAAGAGAAAGGACACCTTTTCTATAGGAGAGAAAGTAGAATGACAACAGATTTCTCATCAGAAACATGACGGCTATAAGGAAGTGACACAATGTTGTTCATGCACAAGACAAAACACAATGAAACAAAATAAGACTGCCAATCCAGAATTCTATATCCAATGAAAATAACCTTCAGGAGAAACGGAAAATCAAGGCATTCTCAGTTGAAGGGAAACAAGTTTTGTTTTGTTTTGTTTTGTTTTGTTTTGTTTTGTTTTGTTTTGTTTTGTTTTGTTTTGCCAGCAGACCTGTCCTGAAATAATGGTTAAAGGAAATTCTCAAAACTTTCTACAAGAAAATCTTAGAACATCAGAAAGTGAGAAAGAAAAACAGAGTTAAAAAAAAATGAGTAAATTCTATACATTTCCTTCTCTCTTCTTGAGTTTTCTAAATCAAGTTTGACCACTGAAGCCAAAATTATAACATTTGATGTGGTTCTCAACCTATATAGAGAAAATGTTTAAGACAACGCTATTATAAGTGGGGGAGAAAAAAAGACATAAGAGGAAGTAAAATTTCTACACTTCACTCAAACTGGTAAATAACTACATCATTAACTGCTACCGGTTATGTATCTATAATATATAATATAATACCTAGAGGAATGACTAAAGAATACATACAAAGAGACATCCTCAAAAACACTCTAGATAAATAAAAATAGAGTTCTAAAAATGTTCAAAAAACCCACAGGAAGGCAGGAAAAGAAAACTGAGAAAGGAAACAGAGGATAAAAAACAAAGTGACAGACTTAAACACATCAATAGCTAATAAAAGATAAATGCTCTAAATGCATCAATTAAAAGACCACTGTTAGCAGAGCTGATTAAAAGTGTGACCCAACTATATGCTGTCAACAAAACTCTCACTCCAAATACAATGATACAAGCAGGTTGAAAATAAAAGAATGGGAAAAGTTACATCATTAAAACAATAATCAAAAGAAAGCAGGAGTAGCTATATTATATCTAATAAAGTAAGCTTCAGAGGAAAGAAAATTAACAGGGAGAGACATTACATAATGATAAAAGGGTCAATCTACCAAGGCATAGCAACCCTAAATGTTTATGCACTGAACAACAGAACTATAAAATATGCGAAACCAAAACTGACAGAAGTAAAAAGAGAAATATACAAGTACACAATTACAGGTAAAGACTTCAATACCTCTATCTTAATAATTGATAGAGTAACTAGACCATCAGTCAACAAGATTTATTTCTATAGAAGACTTCAAACAACAGCTGACTACATATACTTTTCAAGAATCCATAGAACATATACCAAGATAGAACATATCCTGAGCTATAAAAGGAACCTCAATGAACTTAAAAGAACTGAAATATACAGAGTATATTCTCTCATCATAATGGAGTCAAACCAGAAATCAATAACACAGAAAATAGGAAAATCTGGAGACTCAACAACATACTTCTAAATAATCTATGGTCTTCACACACACTAGGATGGCTCTAATCTAAAAGACAGATCATAGCAAATGTTCACAAGGATGTGGAGAAACAGGAACCCTCACACACTGCTGGTGGGAATATAAATTGTATAGCTACACTGGAAAACAGGCTGGCAGTTCCTCAAAATGTTAAACACAGACTTGTCATTTGGCCTAGAAATTTCATTCCTAGGTACATACTCCAAAGAAATGAAAAGCCATCTATACAAAACCCTGTGCAAGGATGTTCACAGTAGCATTATTCACAGTGGTCAAAAGATGAAAACTACCAAAATGCCCATCAACTGATGAATGGATAAACAAAATGTAGCAAAATGGAAAAATAGAATATTTTAGGACCATAAAAAGAAATGACATGCTGACAGGCTACAACATGGATGAACCTTGAGAACATGGTGCTAAGTGAAAGAAGCCAGTCACAAAATCACATATTGTATGATTCCGTTTATATGAAATGACCAGGATAGGCAAACCTACAAAGACAGAAAGTAGATTAGCGATTTCCTAAGGCTGGGGCAACATGAGGAAATCGCATAGTCATAGCTAAAGTAAATGGGATTTCTTCTGGGGGATGATAAAAATATTCTAAATTTGAGTGTAGAAATGGCTGTACAACTGTGAATATACTACAGACCACCAAATTGTACACTTTGAATGAATGAAAAATATACAGTCGGCCCTTGAACAACCTGGGTTTGAATTGCACAGGGCCACTTACATGCAATTTTTTTCAATAAATACTATAAATGTATTTTCTCTTCCTTATAACTTTCTTAATAACATTTTCTCTTCTCTAGCTTACTTTATTCTAAGAATACAGTCTATAGTATATATAACATACTAAATATGTGTTTACTGACCATATATGTCATCAGTAGGCTTCTGGTCAAGGGTAGGCTATCAATGATTAATTTGGGGTGGGAGAGTCAAAAATTATATGCAGATTTTTGACTATGTGGGGTTTAGCACGCTGAATCCCCACAGTGTTCAAGGGTCAACTGTACTATGTAAATTGTTTCTCAATAATGATATCATAAAAATAATTTATGGGTCAAAGAGAAAGTCTCAAGTAAAATCTAAAAATACATTGAACTGAACAAAAATGAAAATACACTATATTAAAACGTAGTTAAAGTAGTACTGTGAGAGAAATTATAGCACTAAATGCATTCATTAGAAAAGAGAAAAAATCTCAAATTAGATATGTAGCCTTTTACTTCAAGAACCTAAATAAAGAAGAGCAAAATAAATCCAAAGGAAACAGAAGAAAAGAAATTATAAAGAACAGAAATCAGTGAAATTGAGAACAAAAAATAGAAAAAAATCAATGAAATTAAAAGCTGGATTTTTGAAAAGATTGATAAAATTGACAACCCTCTAGCATGACTGCCAAAAACAGAGAAAACACAAATTATCAATAATTTGGTTATTAAACAGGGGCATCACTACAGACCTCACCAATATCAAAAGACTAAGGGAATACTATGAACAATTCTACACACATACTTGACATCTTAGATGAAACGGACCAATTCCTCAAAAAACTCAAATGGCCACAACTCACCCGATGTAGAGAGATAATTTAAATATCTCTGCAACTAGCAGAATAAAATTGCATGTGCAATTTTGAACTCCCCCCAAAAAGAAATCTCTAGGTCTAGATGGTATTCTTAGTGAAGTCTGTGAAACAATACCAATTCTACACAATCTCTTCCAAAAAAACAGAAGAGGATGGAATATTTTCCAATCGATTTTATGAAACTGGTATTATTCTGATATCAAAATCAAAGACTGTACAAATAAAGAGAGCAACAGACCAATGTCCTATATTATGAGTGTTGTGCTTTATAATAAAAAAATATACATTCGATCTGTTGGGGCCCAGGGCATCTGCACCAAGATATCCCACAATGGCATGTGGATTATTTTGACTTAAAGTTACTTAAGAAACTGCCCATGCAAGAAGAAAACCCTGACCTCTCTGTCCATCTAAAAGGAGATAAACTTCCCATGTGATAGCTGTTCTGCCTACTCCTGAGGGCTCAGAGACAACCTTATCACAAGTTAAAAGAATCCAGAGTCCAAAAGTCTATATAAACAAATCTTGTAAGGCCTCTACTGAGTTTTACCCAAGCCCCAAACTTGCTTACATTCCTCTTAAATAAGCACTAACTTTCTTTGTCTTGTCAATTTCTCATAAATTTATTGTTGTTTTTTTTTTTGTCTAAAAAGTATAAAAAGATGTCTGGTTGGATTATTTCTTTGAGCCTTATTTTATGATCCGAGCATCATAATGTGATTCTGCTATGCACAGGTATTAATTTTTTTTCTTCTATTAATCTAATCTAGTTTAATAATAAAATAACTTTATTTTATTACTAGTTCATCTGTAAGAATGAAAGAAAGGTAGAGATGGGAAGTTCTCTCACCCTCTATAGGTTTTTGACTACTTTCCTGGAATAGAACCATGAACATCCTTATCCTTTCCTAAGTGAAGAGAATAGTAAAGGTGTCTTTTGGTATGTTAATGAGGTGACTTTTGGAATGCCCCCAGGTCACCCAAGGTTGTTGGACGCAAGAGAATCAATCATGTGATTAGAAGGTTAGGACTTTCGGTCCCAAACCTCTGACCTCTAGGCTGAGGGTTGAAATGATTATCAATGGCTAATCATTTAATCAATCTTACCTACATAATAAAGCAGCCATAAAAAACCCAAAGGTCTGGTTTGAAGGACTTCTGGGTTGGTGATTTGGAAAGAATGTTGTCTTGGAAAGAGCATGGAAGCTCTGTGCCCTTTCCCCATACCTTGCCCTATGCACCTCTTACATCTATTTGTCCCTGAGTTATAATCTTTTATAGTAAACTGATAATGCAGTAAGATAATGCAGTAAGTGAGTCTCTCTGGCAAATTAGTCAAACCCAAGGACAGGGTCATTGTAACCTGTAATCTATAGGTGGTCAATCAGAAACACAGGTGACAACTTGGGCTTGCAATTGAAATCTGAAAGGGGTCATGGAGAAATCTTGTGGGACTGAAGCCCTTAACCTGTAGGCTCTGATGCTATCTGGGTAGATAATATCAGAACTGAGTAGAATTGTAGGACACCCAGCTTGTGTTCAAATATTTTCTGACGATGAGTGTAGCAAGCTTCTCCACACCAAACCCAAAGTGCCATCTGTCTCAAACATAAAGAATTCAACAATATATATAAAAGAATTATTCGCCATGACCAAGTGAGGTTTATTCCAGGGATGTAAGGCTGTTTGATTATTCAAAAACTAATCAGTGTAATCCATTATATCAACAGACTAAGAAAGAAAAGTTACATAATTATACCAACTGATGCAGAAAAAGCTTATGGTAAAAATTCCACCTCTATCCATGATTAAAAAAAAACAACAAAACACTGCAAAGTAGTAATAGAAGGGAACTTCCTGAACTTGATCAACATCATCTAGGAAAACTTGACTGATTCCAAATGCCAAGTTTAACTATCATACAAAAAACGTGCCTATGTGGCAGACAGGTAGCCTGCTCGCTTTTAAAATCCCAAGTTGGTGCTCAAGACACATCTGTTGGAGATATGATTGAGCAGCTTATAAATCATTAGATGGAAATATGAGTATACTATGGGAAAATCATAGCAAAAACAATATTTATCCTTTCTAGAAACTGATAACCTATGTGATTACTTCTTTCATTTACTGACCCACAAGCAGTTCCAAGCACCCACACCATGAAGTGTACAAGGGACCAGAGATGCAGCAATAGCCAAGATGGCATGGCTCTGTCTCACGGAGTTTACTGTCTATAGGGACAAAGATGGTCAAAGAAGCTATTATAATGCCATGCTTGGTTTGGAGAGGGAAATGTAAGTCCCAGTGGACTACAGTGCAAGTTCCCTAATCCTATCTGCCCCATCAGGGAAGGGCTCCTTAAGTAAATGACGTTTCACCTGAGAACAAAGAGGAGGCAGAATCTTCAAAGGGACAGTCTTCCAAGCAGAGAGATCAGTGCATGTAAAACTCACTGGAGTGGGCATAAAGTGTGGCCCAGAGGAGGCGTCGCAAGAAATCCAAGAGAAAGGGTGACAGTGACGTGTCCTGGGCTTCATTATCCACAGTTTGGATTTATCCCAAGGTGGTAGGAAGTAATAACACCCAATATAGGCAAGGATATGAAGAAACAGGCATACTTTTCACTTAAGACATTTGCTAAGTATTTCGAGAGGACAGTGAGTGACACATGTGGTTCTCTGCCCTCAGCAACACGGTGACAATATCTTTAACAGAGTGCTTATTGCCCTGGAGTTCACAGATCTACTTGAAGTTCTGTCTCTCCCACTAGAACCTGTTCACAGAGCTGTCACAGGTTTTACTCAATTTTTCACTCCCTCTCATTGCCTCATTTAGAACATAGCAGGTGGACAAAAATGGCAATAAAGAAAAAAGCACTTAATCTTTCTTTTGATCTGGCTATTCTCCACACCTTCGCTCTCCACCTATGGAGACACACACAATGAACGTGCATCAGACGAGCTTGTTATCACTGGGGCCCTAGAACTTGAAAGTTAATGATCTTATGTCTCACCTCAGAGTCCACACCTTCCTACTTCTGACTTTTCTGCCTCTTTAATCTTTAATTTATTCTTTTATTTCCCAATGGAGGACACGGCCAATTAGCTTATAAATGATTACACTAAGGTTTATATTTATATTACTACTGGCGATATCCACCTTCTTTTGATTTCATTAAGGTTGTTAGAGCTATATTGTTCCTCCTCAGAATATTGTCACCAAACACAAAGAAACAAAAATTGTGATTGTATTTATATAAGATACTTTATATAAGTCAAATGTATAGAGATGGAAAGTAGAATAGAGATTACCAGGGGTTGGTTGGGTGGGGAGAGAGGAGAGAGGACAGTTAGTGTTTAATGAGCAGAGTTTCTGTTTGGGAAGATGAAAAAGTTCTGGATATGGATAGTGGTGATGGTTTCACAACATTAAAAATGTACTTAATATCACTGAATCATACACTTAAAATGGTTAAAATGGTAAATTTTATGTTATGTATATTCTTCACTTTCATTTTTCACTTTCCTACTATTCTTACAAAATATTAAGGCAAAGCAAAATGAAATATTGATATAACTGCATAAATACTGCTAAACGAACAAACATGAAAAGATGTTGCTAAAACTGATCTCTGTTAATAGGCCCTATCACCGGGCATATAGCCCCAAATACTGACTGCTCAGCTGATCCGCAGCCTCTGCACTGGGCTTTTAAAAGGGAACTTTCACAGCGGTGATACAAAAAGAACAAGGCATGGGCTGTTCAAAAATAAAAAGCAAAAAATCAGAATTTTTTGTAATCCAAAAGTAAAATACATTATTTTTGCAAAAATGCACATAGAATACGTCAAAGAGGATAGGAAATTGTTGAGAAAATTATATTGACATTATATAATCTTCCACAGCACGTGCATGTTTATTATAGCAATACTTCTATGGGTTTATTCAAAATAATGCTCAGTGAACAAGAGCACAAGCACAGTTACAATACTGTTTTTATTATATTTTAAACTGTTTATAAGTCATTGAATTTATCTATAGATATATTTTGAAAGGAACATACATCTTATATGGGACCTGAGAACGTACTGGGACTCCAAGACCAGATATTCTTATTTAAATTGACAAAACAGAGAAGTTTTAGTGAGGGTAAACACTTTCATTTCAGATATCAAGAACTGTCAGGATGACATCTGATTTATCCACAGAGTTTACTTTTCATAAACAATGAATGGCTATCAATGGTTAAGAATATGTCACCATTTTTACTTCTCGATTTCCCTTTTTGGAACCTGATCACATTCTGAGAATGGCACACATGTCATATATCATTAACTTGACTATTAGATACTTCCAGTTGATCCTGACTGCATATGTGTCCCAAACAATAGACTCAGCCCTCTTAAATCTAACCAGGTGTAAACACAGGAGGCAAAAACTCATGTACCATGAAAAAGTCTGCGCCAGAGGTTGCAGACTGGCAAGTTGTAGGGCCATCGTGGCCCAGAGCCCTATTTCGTTTTGCTTCTCTGATGTTTTTAAATATTGAGCTAATCTTTAGAAACTTTGAATTTTCACATACAAATTTTCTTGTCTGGTTTATCTTGAAAACTCAGCAGACTGTCAAATGGAAGTGTTTGAGAGGAACTATGCACTGAGCAAGAATTGAGGGGCCTGGCAAGATGCACCTGTCACTTGACCCCTCAGCTCCCAGGGACCTGGAAGGTGAGCAAACAAGCTGAGTCTCTCCAGGCTTTTGCTGCCCACATGGGTCAGTCATAAATGAAGTTCTCTTGGCTGTCACTGAGGCTATCACAGCAGTGAGCACACGGATCTGACTACACTATGAACAACCCCATTGATACAGCTCTTTGTCTTGTGGCTTTGAACATTTCTATAGCCCTCCAATATCTTTATACAGTCTATTCCAATGAAGTGACAATCGCAGGCCCCTACTGCTAGACAGCTACTTCTGCGGCACAAAAGCTCACTATTTCACTATTTCTCCCAGTTTTGAAAGAGATTATCATGTAAGAGACTGGCTAATTAACATCTATGTAAAGTATTGTATCATGATTATTTTGCATCCTGATCTTGTGAAAAGCAAATCAATTTCTTCCTTTCCAAGGTAAGTGGTTTGAGGAAAGCCAGTGAAGAAATAATAAACAAACAAACAAACAAACATAGTACTTTTCTATATATCACATTTTCCCCTTTTTATTTAGAGTTATTTGTGGTTTTGAATTTTATATCAGATTGGATTTTATATCATTCACCTGCTGTCAAAAGATCGAAACTAATTATGTACTTTTTCATCTTGGCTACTTCCTGCTAAATTAGAACATTTTCTCTTACTCTGTTAATGTGTCACATTCTCTTTTTTGAAGCTTACAGGCGCCACAGGCCAGGGGGATGAATTTGAAACATGTCCAGTTCTTGCTACCAGCACGCTCAGAGTCTGTGGCAGCCAACTGAAGGAATATCTGAGGTTTGTGTCACATGAATTTTGCAGAATGCTTCATGAGCATTGTGCAACCAAGATGGAATACACACAGCACACCATCAGACAGCCTGGAAATCCTAACAGGCTTGGTTATGATTTCCGGGCTGTCTGATGGTGTGCTGTGTGTATTCCATCTTGGTTCCCATCAAGGCAGCGACTCTGCTGTAGGAAATAATGACACTGGACCGAGTTTGAGTACTTCTGCATGTAGTGTGTCTGAGTGTGAAATGTGTTCCTCCCCACGCCAAGTTAAGTCATCCACAGATGCTAGGGAAATTTCTAGTGCAGCCAGGTGGGAAAGAAGATCCACAGTGTAAAAACGCTGAGAGCAGGCCGAGGACACGCCGAGTATTCTTGTGTAGAGAATTCTTTGACTCACGTTTCATGTGTTGTGCAGCATAAAACCGTCACAGAACTTGTTCTGCACTTGGCAAGACTGAAGGTTTAGCGTTTACACAATGAGGCAGATTCCACAGCCTTCACCGGGTTCTAAGCCTGCTCAGCTTTCCTGAGTTTCATCCCCTTGGAGCTCTCGGTCCCCACCTTTTTCTTGTATTCCCATTTTTTAATAACACCTTTCAATGAACAGGTTTGACAGAAAAAAGATTAGATTTGGAGAAACTGTTCTGATGGTAAAAACTTTCCAGTGTATAGGCACTATTTAGGGAAAAGGACAGAATCCCCCGCCCCGCGTCAGTAGTCAGGTTCTGGCGGCTTTTTCTGAATAAATCTTTGCTTTGTCACGCTCGCTGAAGGAGGGTCAGAGGCAGGAGCACTGCCTGGGGGAGTGATGATAAGGTCCTGGTAATACTGTAACTTAGATTCAAAACTTTCCACCCAGGCCAACCGTTGAAAGTTTTTATTTTATTGCCCCAGGCTAGCTGTTAAATCCTAGGATTTGTCATTCTTTCAACACAAGTGGTAGTAAATGATTTATGCTGATTTTAATTTTGCTGTCTGCCAACTGCTATCGTTATGTTGGAAGGGGTTATCCAAGGAGCTTACCCCACCCACCCCACCATCTTGCACTGGACTTTCATTTTCTGCTTGTTTTTTTTTCTTCCTTTAAGAGCCTGCCTTCTCAACAAATTTACCACCTGCTTAAAATAAATAGATCAAAGTATAGGAGGAAAAAACCCACAATTGCCAGTAATTGCTACCTAATTTCATTTTTCAATTAAGTGGTGGCTAACACTCAACTGTAGTCACTAGTTATTGGAGGGGAAGTACTTGCACACTAGTGGCTTAGACTAAACTGAGAAACAACCCTATTTAGTAAATTACACTATTTTCTGAACATCCGAGAATCATAACATTTTCCTTCACTCTGCCTCCTCTCTGGCTTCTGATTACCAACTCGGTGGTCTCTGCATGTCCACGGGACATCACCTATCCCACCCCACTCACCCTCCACCCACCCCTTGTGTCTGTCAAGACGGAAACAGTTTCAGTGAGTATCAGGATATGCGCGTCTTAAGGATTCCTATGGTTCCACCATCATCACAATCATCATTTCATTAAAATAATGATCAAACCCATTAATATATGTCGTGGAAAAAATGGAGGACTGGAGTCCTACCAATTATAGGCATTTGTTCAGACATTTAAAAACAGTAACAATTCCCCTGGTTGTGGCCTCAAAACATAAAATCAAAACATCAAAAACAAATGAAAAGAAAAAGACAAAAAATAGTCACTGCAGAGGGAGTAGAGTCATGACACAAATTAGCTATCATATTAACCAAATCCCTTTTGCAAAACCAGTAGCACTCATGAGCAGAGCTTGGAATATGAGCTCATGAATGAATAGCAGCAGTAAAATAATAATAATAATAATAATAATAATAATAATAACTCTTGTGCAAATCAAAATAGATTCTACATATGAAACAATTGAAAATATAAAACACTATTATTGAGAAAGTAAACATCATTAGTTTGAATTCCATGCCTTCTAAACTCAACAGAGGATAACGAAAACAAAAGACATTACAAGGCCCCCACCCCCAGAGCCTCTACTTAAGGAGGGAGAGGCAGTGAGTACACAGCTGACTAATAAATAAATAATCATATGTCAGATGGTGATAAAAGTGCTGAAGAAAGTAAGCTTGGGCAACAGGACACAAAGAAACAGGTGCTATTTCATGCAGGCATATATATTTTCAAATTCCCTTAAAAATGTGAGCTCCTCAAGCCAGAGGCAGTATCTTCACATCCTTCCAGACAGCTCACAAGAGTGCACAAAGAATGAGGCCATTCTCCAACTGACACTGAAATTTCATTCAAATGGGAAAGGAGGGACCAGAGTGTCTCATCATTTCTCCTCGGCATTCTAGTGTTTTGTTAGAGAAAATGTACACTCGGCCAATTTGTGAATCTCCTTTGGAATACTGGGGATGAAGAGGGCTAGTTGACAGTTTTCACAGCAATAATTACTTTCTACTTTCAGCAGCACTTTGTTTTAAAACTCTTTCCCATCTAGATTCCTAAAGAAACCCCATTTGCACAAAAAGTACAAGGGGACGTGGAAACCATCTACTGAAAAACGCATTTCCCCACCTGTGCCTGAGTTGACATGTCTGTGGACCTTGGTGACACTGAGCAGACCCTGAAGCTCAGGGGATGTAAGGAGGAGGGTCAAGAAGAGAGCCTGCTCCTGCAGGGCATTTCTCACCTGACCATGAACCTCACACTCTGACCTCTCCTTCTGCCCCCCACCTGTTATGCCTGGTGGTACACCCTTCACTTTCTGAGACAGGCATCTGCAATAAAACAAAGGGTGTGAACTGCCTTTCTTTTCCATTGCAAGCTAACTTACGGAAGCTGTAAGATGAATTTTTATCTTTATGCAACATTGAACACCAAAATATGTGTGATGTAGAGAGAAACCTACTCCTAACATCAGCAGCAGGAGACAGGAACATCTAGGCAATCTGACAACTCACTATGGAACAGCTGGACAAAATAGACTCACGGGATAATGCTATTGTGCTTTGGAGAAGGAAGCAAGACATCTCTTCTTAACCAAGGGCTAACCAAATTCTTGAGGTCTGCAAGATCAGGAAGCTACTATTATGATCCTGTTTTACAGATGAAATAACTGAGGTTAGAGAGGTTTATTAACTCACCCAAAGTCCACAAGTGGTAAGTGGCAGAATTGAGATTTTGAACAGCATAGTTTAAGTTATCAAAATATACATGATAATAGCATATGCATTATAAGTATGGTGACCGAATAAATGGTTATGCAAATAGTATATTTGAGAGCGAAAGGACATGCTATTAATATATGTGCTAGGATAACAAATGTAAGCTGTGGCCATCGTGGACAAACCAGGATGTGTGGCTACCTTAATTACCACATGATTAAATGGAGACTTAACAAAAAGGGTCTCTAGATACTATTTAGTTATTCATTTCCTCAATAATTATTTGTTGAGTACCTACTATGTGCCAGGCACTGTTCTAGGCAGTGGGTCAGTCTCTTCCCTTATGTAGCTTATGATCTAATAAATGACATTTATGAGTGCATATGTCTCTAGGTGCATGTGTACAGGTGCAATTCAAAAAGTGTGTATGTATGTGCAATAATGAAGCAGATGTGACATCTCTTCTCCTGGAAATCTGTTGGCTTTAGACTTTGGCCTGTTAAAATTTACATGGTAGCCCAAGTTATATAGGTTGAAACTTTGACCCATGAATCTTTAACATGATAAACAAGTATTTCAAAAGCATTAAAATTCTACATTCCTTAAGTTATGGATGATGGAACGGCTAGATCAAGATTCAGAAATCCCAGACTCGGGTTTCTTCCGAGTGATGCCACCTTGCCTTTCCATTGGCTCTTTCTGCCTTTCCCCATTTACAGAGTGGCTGTGAGCTCAGACTAATCTTGGCTTCGGAGTCACACCTGCTTTCATGTCTTACTTCAGTTGCTCTGTGCAGTGATCCTGTGAAGTAGGCAGGATGTTGATATCATTATTGTCTGATTCTACCATGAAAATCTGACAGTCAAAATGAAGTGAAAAGGGTTGGCATGAGACTCCGGTGCAGCCAGGCCTCGGGCTCCTGGTTAAAAGTACGTGACATAAGATAGATCAAGGTGCTCTGAAGACCATCCACAGAGGACTAGAACTTAACGTTGTCCTCGAGAGGCAGGACAGCAGGGAGAGACGCAATAGGTGAAGAAGTACACCAGCCAACGATCTCACCTTTACCACTTGAGAGCTGCAACACCTTGGGCTGGTGCCCTCAGCTCTCTAACCAGGTTTCCTCACTGTTGCGTAAAACTGGGGATAATAATGGTACCTACCACCCAGAGCTACTGTGAGGATTAAATAAGATAATGGGTATAAAGCACTTGGCCCAAATATCTGGCATGGGAGAATGCTCCACCATCATTAGCTATTATTATTTTGTTAAAGAAACCGTGATAGAAGAATTACCCAGTCTCACCCATCTCTACCCTCTGCTGCCACAATACAGGGCCTCACTGGGTTACATTACACTGCTCAGGTTTCCCAGCCTGTGGATCGCTAGGAAACAAGCTCAGGAAGAGAGAGCAGCAAAACTGCCAGTGGCACCGTCACAAAAATATGGCAGCAGAATGACTTTGCTGCACTGTGACTCCACGGGGAATTTTGTGGATAAGAAAACGTCAGGGCGGGCACGTGTATCTGATTCACTTTCAGTTGGAATTTCTAAATATAATCGTGAATTTGATTTTTCTTCCTGTCTTTCCTATATGAGCCTTAGTATGCCAACACTAAGTAGTAGGATGAAATTCACATTTAAAAGAGGATTCTGTCACAGTCACATGGAGAGTTTTCAGAGTAGTTCCCACGTCCTCTTCTGGAATTGTTGAAGAGAGGAATACACACATCTTCATATAAGGGATGAATTTTTAAAATCAAGATTAGAAAGGCCTCAGACAGTGATGAACAATGTGCAGGATCGTTGCAGGAAGTACATCAATTATGAATCATTACATTTAAAAGATGTAATCGCAAGAGAGTAACCTATAATTGTGCCTGTCTCGTTTAGAATGACAATACACCCATGACTACACATCACTTTAATATAATAAACACATGTTTGTCTTGGCTTAAGTTGCTTTTTCTGCAAGAGTAAAATCTTTGTTGTAAATGATTTCCTCCCTTTCAAAGTATCTCAGATTATCCTTATGAAAACAGCAAACAGATGAAGCAGATATATATTCCTACTTTTACTAATTAAATGAGAGAACCAAGTAGGCAGACTTGCAAGGGTCATAAGACAAAGTTACTAGCAGAGCTGGAATTGCACCAGGTCTTCCCACCTCTAGTCTGGGGACATCTCTTCCAAAACTTAGGCCCAACACTTCTACCACTGCTGAGCTATTCCCCTTCTGTCGAAGTGTGAAAATACAGAAGATAAAGCAAATGCAGAATACTCACACCTTCACATACCAAAGATAGAAAAACTAAAAAAGCATGTATTATTTTTAACCTACATTCAAGAGAATCCATTATGATATTCTATGAGGAGAACACACACGTGGACTTTGAATATTATATAGAAAGCATTTCTTTTTAAAAGTGCCATGTAAAATGGCATTGAGCCATCTGAACCCCAAACCTCTGCTCACTACAAATATACAATATTAATATCTAACCATGCTTATGGTTTTTTAAGTCTAGGGGGCCAGAAATAAGGAGAGAAATCAAAGCAAGAGACGTAGGTAGGGTTTCAAGCCACTGTGAACCAAGAGTATTCCAGACATAGACACTACCTGCCCTGTGTGCTAGGACCTGGCATTTGAACACCTACGTGAGGACAAGAAATCTGACTTCAAACCTGTAAGGAAAGGATTCAGGCATAAATTCCTGACTCTCAAAGAGTTACACTCTTTGATAGATATATAGGTAGGTAGATAGATAGATAGATAGATAGATAGATAGATAGATAGATAGATGATAGATAGA
>NW_024350921.1:592845-599671 GCF_902729225.1 Pteropus medius | reverse complement strand
CCACTGTACTCATATTCAGTTTCATCTATTAAAAAAGGACAAGATAAACATGACAGCTCGCAAATCATGACACGTGCACGTACAGGCAGATACCTCCAAGAGCGTGATAGCAGAAAATACACAGTATGTTCTCTGTGAAAATAACAGTGGGTATGGAGACCCTGGGGAAAGGTAGAGCACAACACCAAGTTCCCACAGTGAGTGGTGACAATTCCCCAGGCTAGCCTTCCTGGCCGGCGAAGAGTAGATTTGTTGTATTCAAGACAACCCTGTGTAGAAGGCGCTGCTTAGGGGCTGAGGAGATGGGCTACAGAGCGCCCTGGACATACAAGCGGCTTGACCACATCAGCAAAACCAGAAAGTCCACTTTGAAGCTAAAATTCAAAAGGAAGAGATTTAACTGCCCAAACTAAAAAAAAACTAAAAGTATCTGGTTATTTTTAACATTCAGAGATCCACGTAAGAGTGAAGCAGAGAGAAAAGTCTGCTGGGCTGAGAAAAAAAGTGAAGCATTAGGTACTTAGAGCAGAAAAAACAAAAGCAAATGTTCCCCCAAATTATAAAGTTGAAACCAGGGAAAAACTGATGAAACAGCAAAAGGAGACAAAAACTACTCTACTTTGATCAGACTAAGCAAAAGTTTCAACATGAATAACTTATTTTCACTTTAATAGGTTTTATACCATTTTTCCAAAAGTTAACAGTCCACTTTATTAGACCCTGTACTTAATGTCAGTACCTGGCTTTCAGGGAGCAATTTCACTCCACAGAGCAATCAAAACCGGAAAGGCTGAAGAAATTTATAAAAGTCTGTTCACAAACAAAAAGTACACTTCTAACTTTTTTCAGAATTATGTAAGTTTAAAATTAGTTTCCTGGTCAGAAAAAACAAGACTGAGAACTTAAATTATGGTTCAATCTGTATCATGAACAAATATAAATATATATTTACATATCTACAAATTTATCAGTCCTTATATAAAATACATTAGTTCTATGCTAGATAAAAATGGGCTAGCTTCCAAAGGAGATTCCAACTGAGATAATCTTTGGAATCCTTTAAATAGGCACTGTTAGGTTTAAAATTTTGTACGATGTACTATTAATTACTGATGAGAGGCTGAAGATATTTGGAAGGTGAGTAAATGCAAAGAGAAAAAAAGAAGTTGCTGTGACTTGAAGAAATGAAGGTGAAGTGCCCCACTGGTCTCATCAATACACAAATAACCTTTTCCAAAAGAGCTTTATTTTATTGCAAACTTTAGTTCACTCTACTACAACTGCATAGCTCAGTGTACAAAGGTTAGTTACTTTTATGACTGACTATATCAGAGGGCAAAAAATCCATTATGAACATCAATGGGAACTTAACTCGGAAAACCGAAGCTGTGAAGACTGAAAGAACATGCAAAGCTCAGTGCAGACGCCCAGAGATGGCTGTGACCAATCCTTCTACTGCCATGAACTCAGCTCTTTTTCGTTTCTTCCTTAGCCTTGAAATTTTAGTGTAAAAAAAATTCATTAACGAGATCCCAGTTATCCAGATGCTGTTCTGTAAAGTGACTGTAAGAATTCACAGAACAGAAAGATCAATGAGGGCTAGAGGTCTCGGAGAAGACGCTTTTGTGAAGCTGGTGATGAAGCTGGATCTGCACCTTGCGGGATGGAAGGAAACAGAGGACACGCCAGACAGGTGGACACAGAACACGTAAAGCTATCAAACCAAGATTCTGGGAACAGAAAGCAACATCTGTCCGCAAGCCTAAGTGTGTGCTAATGCTGCGCAGTGGTTAAGAGTCGTCAGGTGGAGTACAGCAGGAAGAAACCCTGGGGATTCTGGAACAGGACAGTAACATGTGAACACACTGATGACAATGTTTACAGCCGATGCTGAATAAACCCTGAGTGACAGGTGTAGAAAATAACCTCCATAATGAAGGAAAAAGCACAGAAAAAACAAGTGTCCCGCCATTGTGACCAGTCATGACGCCCGTGTAAAGTGGTGTCAGCTTGGCAGTACCCATGCAGCTCGTTGACACTGCCTGAAGCCAGGCAAGAACCTAGGCTGCTTGCTGCTGTGCAGGGCAGAGACACTAGCCAAGTGAGCACACACTCGGGGGTGGGAAAGCAGTAGCCTATTCTAGTTGGTAAACCCATCCCCCACAAAAAAATGTTTTAAAGGTGAAAATGAAAACAGGCTGAATACCTTTCTCTCCCCGCTTCTTTCTGGTTCGGTCTATGTGGTCCTTGAGCTGGATTCTAACTTGCCTTTCGTTTGGCTGATCCCTTATAAACGGGTGTTTCAAAAGCTGCTCGGTGGAGGGCCGTTGCATGTAATTCTTCACCAGGCACCCTTCTATAAAACTAAAAAATTTCTTTGACCTGTAAGAAGAAGTAAAAAAGATCATCAAACTTCTACCACCAAGAGCAAGGCTCCAAAACATCAGTAATGTATGAGCCTGAAAACGAAGAAGGGGCTCTGGACTGCCGTGCACGCCCCACGAGGGCAAAGCAGTGATGTGGGTGGAGACAGGAGTCCGGGGCGCAGGGCCAGGGGCATGGCTCACACGTGGTTTAAGAGTCGCACTGCATCACCAATGACACACCACAGAGAGCCATGAAGGAGTCCGGCATAAATGAACTGGGTTTAAATCTAATGTTGCTCATTAATCATTTAATCATAGGGGTGGAGGAGGTGAGGGGGTGAAGGGCATGTTTTGCGAAAACAAAGGCAGACAGGATAGATGTCTGGAAGCCAGGAGACATGGACAGACACAGAGATAAGGAGCCGAGTTAGTGACCAAATGCTGGGGCTCTTGAACCTGTTAATGTGACGTTTCAATCAGAGTCTCCAATTGGCTTATTTATCAGTTCTCTGCCTGGGCCACACATATGACCTGATGACTTTTCTCTTATTACCGCAGGTGGAAAGAGTTCTGAGGGGGCGATGACTATGTCACTGCCTGACCACCCACTTAGATTTTTGCCTGCTTCTCAGTGTCTGGCTCATGATGACCTTTACTCTCAGCACTGGCCCAGACATTCTCACCCATCATGTATTTTGAGACCCAGCTCAGGCATCGTTCTCTTTTGCTAAGCCTTTCCCAGCAACACTGCACCCCAAATGAAGAGCCTTTCTTCCAGGGCTTTCTGCACAGAACAGACTGCACACAGGTCAGAAACTGGTTCCTATTTTTCATTTGTCAGTAATTTTTCAGTAATGCCCAACAGTAACCACTGGCAGACCACAAAAGGTAGGTAATAAATTTTTGTTGAATGAATGAGTTATTTGATCTTTAAAAATGTGATTTAGAAAACTAGTTCGGTTGTTTCCAATCACTTCACCGCTTTTAAGTATTGCTTCCATTGTCCTATATTTCTGTTCAAACTCACTATTTTTTTCAATTCAACAAATATTTATGGATCAGTGACTGACATTTGCTTATCCTAGGTTCTATAAGAAATACATACAGGAAATAAAGTGGAAGAAACTTATGTACACACAATAGCAAATGTGTCATCAAACTTACAGAGGAAGAAAAAAAGAGCTGCTGCTACAATGGGAGACACATAGAGAAAAAGGAGGCCTCTGACATGCCAAAGATGGAGACAGGCCATCATTCCAGAGTGAACAAGGCAACATGAACAAACCAAACACGTGTCTGGAATAATGAATCGTTTTCTGATGCCAGTATGAAAAGTGGAAAAGAACAGAAATATAGGTCAGGGTCGGCTCACGAAAGAGCCCCAAAGTCATTCAGGGACGCTGTTACATTATTCCGTGGTTAATGAGGAACCTGGGGGAGTCCAGGCAGTTGCATCTAACACAGAGATGCCCAAACCTCACTGCCTGCAAGGATTATTCCGGGAGTTCCTTAAAAATACAAATCCCTGGGTCACTCCTCAGACCTAACAAACCAGGAACTTTGAGGCTAGAGCCTTAAATTAAAAAGATTCCAAAGGGATTCTCACATCCTACATCTACAAATGAACAACTGGGAATCAAGGGTCTACAGTATTATATGCTTTACAATCAACTATCGTGTTCTGCTGGACGAGGTCACCGATCAGCTTCTGAAGATGCAGAAGCAGTAGCAGCAGCTCACACGTGGCAGACAGGAGACAGCATCCACACAGGAAGGAGGCCTTTATGTCTGTAAGCATCCTGTCCCTTTAGAAAACTTGGGTAAAATGACAGCAACGGTGTGAACAGATGAAAGTGCATCTAATCAGGTTTAGTCAGAGAAATTTCGGTGTGAGAACACAGGAAGAGCTGTTTGTCATCTGCACCTGTCTCATGACACCATTATATTACACGCACAGCGATTAACCCCGAACTGCAAGCAGTGCACAGAATCATCAGAGTGGGGCCAGCTGACAAGACTTGTAAACTGGGAAGCACTCTGAAGATAGAGCATAAACTCCTTTTAATAATATCTGACAGAAAAATAAGGGAAAATCAGTATTTAGTTCGGCCTGAGCCAGATAAAGTGTTACCCCAGCCCCATAGCTCACTCCGTGGTGATGTCCACTACATGCATTAGTTCCCGAAGGGCTGGCCAACCATGGATGCCCACAGCTGTCATGTTTTAATGCAGGACACCACTGGGGCTAACATCTTTGCAACTGCATGGCCTTAAAAAGCCTCTCCCAAAACTGGAGATAACTGCAGTAATCTGGATTTGAATGTGGTTGAAGACAATATAAAAATAATGAGAAAACCCTGTCAGCATACAAAAGGTGAGGAAAATACAGTGAAGTGTGTTGGGGGAAAGAACGGTGAGGGACAGGGAGAAGTGTGAAAGAAACAAGAGTGAAAACGTGTGTGTGAATATATACCCACAGATGGGAAAAGAAAAGTACAGAACATCAGAAGATGAGCAACCAAGAAGAAAAAATCAGACAGAACAGCGAGGAGACCAAACCCAGAAAAGGAGAAGGCTCGAACTTGAGGGCTGCTGCCTACTTCAGAGTTAGAGTCAAGAATCTAAGAGGAGACAATACTAACTGGGAAACTAGAGTGAGAATAATTTCAGAAAGAAAAAGAAAAACAAAACCATGGCAGGTTGGCATGAGTAAGAAAGATGATGAGCTCAGGGAAACAGGAACAGAGAAAGGAGAAAAGCTTCTCCCACGTGCTGGAGAAGATTGAGTGCAACCAGACTGATGGGAAAGGGTTCAGAGCTCAAGAGAGACAAGTGGGCAAAATTCTCAGCCTGAAAGCACAGCAACTGTCCTACCCCCTTATAGATTCTGAAATTGAATCAAATCAGCCCTTTCTCACACTGGTGCAAGTCTTAGAGCTTTTGTCAGTGAACGTCATCATCATCCCCGTCCATGACAGATTTTTGTTTAGCAAATAAATGGGAGCCGCAGGGAGAAAGATGGCAGCCCACAGATAGCAGACCCTTCCTTTAATGTGTTCCGGAATGAAAGAGGATACACCTAGCTTCAAAGATTTGCAATAATTACAGTAAATGCCATCATAATTTTAAAAGCCTGTTTCAGTTGAGGAACTGTAAGTCAATACAGCTTCATTTTTTAGTGTGAAAATGTTTAGAAATATATACACGTGAAAGTGTGTTGAAATAGTAAAACAGAAAAGTTTTCTTTAACCATGTTATGGTGTTTCACATGGTCACTTATCACTTTTTTGTAATTCAAAGAGAATTTATCATGGAAAAACAAAACAAAAAAAATCAATACACTTTTAACTGGTGGTGTGGGGGCCCTGGCTCTTGTGTTCTTTATGAATTAGAATGGCCAGAACAATGTCTCAGAGTAAAACTAAAAAAAGAACAATATTTTTTTTAAAGGAAAAGAACAACAACAAAAACCATACATAGCTTACCATTTTTTTGACTTCAGCCGGGGAGGAGGGTTTCTGGGAATGAGAAACAGTGCTCTCATTGGATGCATGTCACAGAGAGCTGAGGAGAGGAGACGGTCGTGTCAGTATGGCACTTATTTTACTCATTCTTGATCTCTAGGGTTCACTCACAATATCAAATGCTCTGTCCCATCATGTGGTTGATATACCTTATGTCAAGCAGTCTAAACATCTAGTCGTGAGCCCTAGGGCACGCCTTAAATTCCCCCATTTAAACACAGCAAAATAAAAGCAGAATGGGAGCAACAAGAAGAATATACAATTTCAGATAGACACTGGAGAGTTTTCATGGTCAAAGATAAATACTGATTCAAAGTCTTCAAAGAATCAACAGCCTAGGCTTCTAAACCATCTAGATGATTACAATGAAAAGAACGTCATTTCACAGGGTTGTTGAGACACTGCTTGCAAAGGCACTCACACAATGCCTGGAAGGCAATAAGCATGGTTAAGCCCTCCACAAGTGTCAACTGTTCATTGTTATAGGTATTATTACTAAAAAACAGCAAAACTGTTAGAGTAAAACAGAACTGTTCAATTCTGTGCAATTACTGTTTGTACTTCTATCACTTGCCCAATAAAGGCATGTTAGGTACACAAGTACACAACGTTATGGTACAATAGGCGATGTGCATTTTCGTGTGTTTATTTACCTCCACTAGTATCTTACAAGGCAGCTGAGAAACGGAGCCAAAGAAAAAGATAATACTATTCCCACTATGAAAGGAAACTGAAATAAAGGATCGGACAACACTTCCCCGTCTCAGCTGCTCGGCATTTACCACGAGAGAACGAACGTATGGTGGTCAAGATAGACGTCCATTTCTGTGTTGCAACTAATTCTTAGCTGTTGGTAATTTTTTTCCATTCATTCAACAAAAATTTATTCAGCAACAACTATGTAACAGTTTTACATTCTTTGTGTATAGGTTTTTT
>NW_024350921.1:509994-592829 GCF_902729225.1 Pteropus medius | reverse complement strand
GGTGTCTAACAGAAAATGCTGTTTTTTCCTTTGTTGTATGCAATTCTACCCTGTCCCTAATGAAAAATGAATTTTATGAAGTTGTCATTGATTTGATCCAAAGCCAAAGCAAAATTTCATAAGTAATACAAAAAAATATTCTAAAGATAAAAACGTTTGCCTCTATTTGTCAAGTCACAACACAAGTAATAATTAAAATTTCCTGTGTTAGGACTGGTTTCACTGAATAGTAAAAAGTTCAAAGGTAAAAAGAAAAATCACTGCCTATTATTTGATGTCACCATAATTTCAGATCTGACACCAGAATACAACTTTAATAAAGGATAATGTAGCCTACGGACCTCAGAGAGCTCTCCAAAAGGAATAGTAGATGTCAGGGTTTCTTTTACATCTAAAACTTCATTGCATTTATGATTCCTCCATCTAAACGCCCTACCAGGAAAGGCTTTATCCGTGAAGCTGTTCTTTTTGAAACCCTGAGACTAAGTTTAAGTTACACGTAACAATGGGGCTATAAAGGAAAGACCGTTACTTACGGGGCGCGCCCTCTGCCATCTCAATGGCTGTGATGCCACAAGACCAAAGGTCACTCTGCAAAAACAGAACAGTATGTCATGGGCAGTATGTCAGCTATGAGGTCACTAGTTTACCATTGCTAGTTATTCATGCAAATGATATAAATGCATTCTTTGGTGTATAAACTGAAAGGAAGTTTCAGGAAATAAAAACCACATACAGATTTGTAAGACTACCTGCAAAAAAATAATAAAATAAAGATAACTTGTTAATTAGAAAGAATTAGAGCTGGTCCACGAAAAAGCTTTGGACTGCCTACTGCAAGCTCTGCTGCTCAGTATGTTTCTTCATTCTTGAGAAGCATTCAATAATTTAGATTCCTGGATCAGATTTATGCTTATTTTTATGTTTTATGTTAACATCTCAAACTTAATTAAGATGTTAAAAGTTTAAAGGCTAGAAAGCACTCTTTTAATAAAATCTACCACAGTAAGCTGATTCACATCATGCTGCCAAGTCTCTCTACTCTCCCCTCAAACTTAAAGGGATGAATAGTAAATAAAGTGCCTTTCCGTGTGCAGAATCTTTTCCTTCTGAATCCTTTGAAGTATTAATTTTAAAATTCGAATTTTAACTTTATTCCCCACTCAAGTACAAGTTCCATGAGGGCAGGCATCTTTGTTTGATTCACCTTTGAACCCCAGGAATTGCAACTCACATGTAGTGGGCTCTCAAAAAACACTGGGTGATGAATAAAGGTTTACCAGCCAATTTCTTAAAATCCAAACAAGCTCTTTAAAAAGTAGATAATGGATGATTACTATCATTAGTGTTCTTTTTGTTTATATGCTATCCTAACAAAGGAATGACTTAAAGTTGCTCAGTTTAAGGATTTTCTAAATAACCTATAATTATGTTACTCAGTTCAAACACATGTTGGATTACAAGAATAAGGGAAGACCTACAAATGTCTCCCTTATTTTTATGGAGTTTTCTCTACTACACGGGTACAAAGTTGGGGTTTACCACCTTAACCCAGTGACTGATCTTAGCAGCATCAGTGATGGGGTAAGCAGAGATGTTCCATGCTCCCTATGTGCTGAATGCCAACCACACATCTCCTCTGAGGTGATCTTGCTGAGGTTTTTCTGATACTAATTGAGCCTCTCCAGTGTACAGGAACAAGCTAACTGATGTTACAAAGATTGTAAAGCTAAGATTGAGAACTGGTAAGACAAATCCAGAGGGTAGAACACTGCCTCTTCAGCAAGTCAGTGTCATAAAAAAAAGGGGGGAGGGGGCGGGGGTACTACTCTCAATTAAAAGATACTCAATGGCCAAACAACCAAATACAATGTCTTGTCCTATACTGAATACCAGTTTGGACAAACTAGGTGTAAACCAGCTGGGTCTAAGTATGGATTTTATATTTTAAAATTATTTTTAATTTACTTATGTTTGAAGATAATTTTGGTATGTTGAAAAACATTTTCAAATTTTGGAGATGTAGAATGATGTGTTAAAGAGTGAAAAGTCATAAAGTCTATAACGTATTTTAAAATACTTCAGCAAATAAAAACATAAAAATTCCTCTATATCCTGGGCTTAAATTGAGCTTCATTAAATGAATATTTGTAATAAATACTGAAATGCACTGCAGAATATTAAGCTATAAACTCAATTATCAACATCATTATCAGGTACATTAACTACTCTGACTCATTAAATAAGTCAAGGAAATTTTTTTAACAGTTTTGTTAACATACTCAACCTGAGCCTGATGCTCAAATATGGGTTTTCCATCAGGATCAAAAAGTGCATTACTGATACAAGCCCCTAGAGGTCACTCTAATAACTGTGTATCAACTCAAAGCCAGGATGCTCTAGAACAAGACTGAAAACTTCACATAGATGAAACCACTTCTATACATTTTGACACTGTTTTTAAAAAATAAATATCTGGTTATAATATAGTCTTCAAGTTAAAGAGGACAACAAACAGGGCAGAAGCAATGAATTGTCTCATGACAAAAAGTTCTATGCACAACAAAGTACTACTCAGTAAGGAGAAGACAGGTGATGCAGAACGAACAGAAAGATGACGGCATCTAAATACCATCCTGGCAAATCTGTACCTGCGACAGGGTGCCCATGTCATTCCCATTGAGGAGGCAGGAAGGGACAAGGGGTGCAGGATTTGTAAGCAAAACCCTCACCCCCAGGAACAGCAAAGACCCAGTGAAGGCTGCGCAAGCAGGCGCCTCTTACTCTGTAATCATAGGTGGCATCTGGGTTCTCATCACAGGCGATGACCTCAGGAGCCATCCAGTAGGGCGTGCCTATGAACGTGTTTCTCCTGCCGACGGTCCTGTCAAGCTGAGCGCTCACACCAAAATCCACTGGGAGGGGGAGGGAAGGAGGGAAAGTAGAACACAATTAACAGACAAGTACAATATAAGACCAAGAAATATGAGGAGATGTCTGCAGAGTAAACAAAAACAATGATACTTCATGGACATGCCGCCTCCTCAAGGCCTCAAACTACAAGGAGCAACTCTTCAGTGCAAAGCCAGCATCATCCTCTACCAGTCTGAAGGCTCCTGGGAGGCCTGGACCCAGCCACCAACTCGAGCTTCCCCAACAGTGACCACCAGGGGGACTTTTGGATGAATCGGACCTTCAGTGCGTTCGGGGAACATGCTGGCACAAACAAGACCAAGATCAGGTCACAGAAAGGCCCAACTTCAGGAGAACTGACTGAGAGCCTACGTGACTTAGCGTCTTAAGCAGCATTAACCACAGAAAGAGAAGAAATCCACAAAGGTTTTCTGGAAAGAACACAGTACTGAATTAAATAAACAAAGTCAAGCTAAATCACACATGCACTAGGAAACACTCCCACAGTCCCCAGGACTTCTATGGACTCTTCACTCCTACATCCCACCCAAGTGAATGATGATGGTGGTCTACAGGGAGGCAGAACTGGCAGCAAGACCATACTCTGCAATGGGGTGCTCACTGACACTGCCACTTAGATACACTGTCATTACCCCCAACCAGCAGGAGTGCAGAGGGCCAGTGGAGGGCTAAAATTACTTCCAGAGGACACAAATCGAACTTCTGTCTGCAGAACACCTTCAGAAAATCACCTGGTAAGGGCGCAGAAGCACATGCCCAATGCCCCTGAGACAGACACAGGCCGGGCAGTTGGCGCCAGTTACTGCTACCTGGACAGCTGTAATCCACCAGCAAGCGAATACCGAGGGACTGTCAGAGGCCTAGCACCAGGGAGCCGAAGCAAGGAGCACACAAAACTTGCTGAGTTGTTTGGAATGAGAATAATCTTAGCTTTGGGAGGACTTTCTGATTGGGCAGACTGTTCCTCCACAGATGACCAGTAAATGCAGGCACTATGCAAGAAGGCAGTCATAACGATCTTTAACTACTGGGCCTAAGATTTTTGAAAGGTGGATTAGATTCTTATAACCATAAAGAATTTTTTGTGTGTGTGGTGCTTTAGTGGAAGGAAACTTAATGCTAATTCTGTTTTAAAACCTGAGAGAACCATGATATGAAAGTAGAATGGTAACAAGTTCAGATGCAGGTATGGGAAACCAGAAATATAAAAGAACCACTATAAAATATTCTCCAGGAAGACACTCCAGGCTTCATTCATCCACCCATGCATAGTTTACTGAGCACCTAACTACATTCAAGGCATTATGCTGGACGCTGGATAAGAATCTTTTTGCAAATAAAACAATCTTAGTCGCTGCACTCCCAAAACTTATATTCTGGTAAAGGAGTCAGAAATATAAGTAAACAAATAGCAAGAGAATTATAAATTGTGATTAGTATTACGGAGGAAACAAGCAGTGGGACTCAGCACAGACCAGGGGTCAGGGAAGGCATCTGATGAGGGGGAAAAAATGCAACTTTGAAACTGGGGAAGAGTATGTAGGAAGGCCCCAGGCAAGTCCCAAGAATGAGTGACTGAGAAAGAAGAGAAAAGGGTCACAAAATGAGGTTGGAAAGTGGCAGGGGCTATGGCTTTTTATAGGCCACAGTAAAAATGTAGATTTTATTCAAAGTGAAACAGGAAGCCATTAATGGTCTTTAAGCAGGAAAGTGACATGATCTGATTTAGACATTATTCTGTCTACCACATGGAGAACGGAGCAGAGGGGAGAAGCACTGGGGAAGGGAGGTGGAGCCAGGCTAAGCAATAAGCCCATTTCTCACGTTAAACAGAAAACACTGGTAAGACTGAACTTTTAGCTAAATACAAATGGGGCAGGGAGTGTTGCTAGTCTGTGCCAAATACAAGTGTGAGATCATGTGGCACAGCCATCACATACCAAGTTTCACCTCTGCATTCTCAGTCAGCAACACATTCTGGCCCTTGATGTCCCGATGAATCACATGATGGATGTGAAGATGTGCCAGCCCCTGAATAAGAAGACAGATCTGAATTTTAGGTCTTGTGTTGCTGTAAGTGAATAACCAAGAGCGCAGCCCTCATGGCAAAGCACACGTGCCAAAAGGTTCTGTGTGCCGCATTTAGAACACAAGAGTCAGTCTCAGTGCACGTCCCCAGGGAGACATCAGCCACGACACTGGAGAGAGGCATACCCGCCCGCAGTCCCAACGGGTCTCCGTCCCCGTGAGCATCATCGACTCTTTCTAGCTGCCCCTTGAAGATATGCTGTGGATGACCATCCGCACTTTCTCTGCTATAATTTGTGCTATTTGAGTGCAGGGTGGTTCCTTTCCCACGCTACACATCTATCTTTCAGTGGGTGATCCCACAGTATATTTGAACTAAACACATCCCAGGGGAAAAGCGAAGGGCAGGAGTGAGGTTTAAAGTCTGGCCCTGGGACACTGCCTAGTTTTCCTAGCACACAGTGACAAACTGCTAACTGTTGATCAACCCCACCTCCACCCCAAGCATAAACCAATTCTGCCATCACTAGAGCTTTGAGTTCAAAGCATTTCTTTCCCAAGGAGATAAACCCTACTGGCTCATAGTGCTACTTGATGACCTTGTATCTGGAAGGAAGCCCAGAAGCATGTCTCTTACAAGAGGTAGTGCAAGAACAAAACCAAATTTGGCATCTAGATGGTCTAAAAGACAAAAATGCACCGTTCTCACAGCTCACTTATTCCATTTTAGCTAAAAAAAGCCAAATTGATAGCCCACCTCCTCAAGACACAAGCAACCTATTTACTCTGAAATCCCAAAAGGGTAGGTTAGACGTAAGGGTTTGGTTTTCCTATTTACTTTTTTGTGGGGTTAACGACAACAAAGCTCTGAACACTAAGATTTCTAGCACGGGGGTTTCTAGTCAATCGGTTACTAGTCTGCCTGTGAAACAGAAGGGAGCTTATTTGATGGCTCTGTTTATGTTTCCACCACACAGGATGTGCAGTGTTATACCACAAAGCACTGACTATGGAAAAAAAGCTCTAAAAATATATGGTATCTTAGTGCTATAGTTAAGAAGAAAGTCCCTCCTTTCAGCGTGAAATAACTTTGAACATCAAAAGAAGAGACCAAAAAAGAAAATGCAGCTTCCTCAATTCTTTCATAATTCCTACTTTTACTACTTCAGTTAAATTTTTATTCTCTTTCACAGACCCCTTTCTTACACTTTTATAGGATTATTTTAGCAACAAACACAAGTATCCACTCTTCTCAAACAAATATGGCCTGTGTGCCTCTTGCTCCTTACGAGCAGCCCACGTAAGAAACATTCCTGTAGCTCTCTCATCATGGACACAGAACAAGGAGTAGTCAAACGCTGCCGCTCTCTATCAGCTACATAAGGCCGTTAAGTACCTGTACTCGATAGGAAATGTTGGCGTCTACCAGAACCTGTAGGCCACCGTACAGACTGTGGCCATGCAGACTGTGGCTGTGAAGTGGGCGAGATGAGCATGCTGGCTTTGCTGATATACCTTATAGTCTCCGGGTTTCAGTGGGCTGGCCCTGGAGAGCTTTCCCACTTGACGTCTGTGGCCTGCATGCTCGAGACTCAACCTTTTGAGGGATTTTGCATAGCAGCATCTGAATCTAACACCCTCAAGAGCTTCCCACCTCTGGCTCTGCCACTATCGACCCTAACTGCTCCAATCATGTCTTCAAGAACCCATGGGACCCACTCGGGGGGACTCCCTCCTTCCCCATGAGCACCCGCCTCTTTCCCGCCAGAAGGCACTCTTCACTCAAACCGATTCCAGTAACTGCTGTCATAAACACACCCTGGCTTGCTACACTGACTCTTGCTACACTCGATGGCTTTTTTTGTTTTTACTTTGTTTAGACTTTTGTCCTAAGAAAAACTCCCATTCTAGATGAAACATAGATTAAGGAAATGTGTTCCACTGAGGTAGAAAACACTAGCTGCATCTCAAAAAGATGTCCATTAAGCTCCTGCACTGAGGTCCAACAGGGGCCTCAAACAACCTAGGCTTCTTTCAGATGTTGCCTGAGATCAATGGTGGTAAAACAGCTAAATATACTTATTACATACAATAGGTAAACAATGCTTGCCTGTGCGTATAAAAACATGTAAAACTCTCTTTGATGACTGAAATGTATTTGAGCCTCAGATCTTTATACTAAAACCTAGAAATCCAACACTGGCATGACATATAGGAGTGGTGCGCGTACGTGTGTGCTTCTAACAGGATAAGGCCAACTAACATTTACTGATAACTAGTTGTGTACTCACATGTTACATTAAATGACTCATGTACGCTAACTCATCTAGTTCGCATAATGATGTCCTCCCTTCATAGGCCTGGTACCTAAACTTACAGATGAGGAAAATGAGTCCCGAGGCTGAGGGACTTTGCCGGGAGCGGGCAGTGGATGAGCAGCACAGGCAGGACTCGAACTCAAGCCTGTTGACTCTAGTGTCACCAGCGCCCACTCCTGCCTACTGGGCCGGGCGCTGATTATTAACACAATGAACACGACTGGCTTTTCAGTGAACTCCCTCACAGTGGGGCGGGCCAGTGTTTAGCTTCTCACCTCTGGCTCTGCTTCCTAGAATAACCATAAAAGACAGAACCCTGGTGTTTTAATAATGAAGTTTGAGTGTGATTATAAAAAGTTGGTTCTGCCACCTCACTCCAACTAGTTTTCTTAAGAGAATGGTCTGTTTCCAAGGGCTCTGTAAAATATCTAAATAAAAAGAAGTTAGGACTTATCTTTATGAATTCTCGATGGCATTTTTTAAACCTGCACTCCTCTATGAAACTTAAATATAAGAAGTGGGGTAAATTTACCTATAATCAAAAAATAAAGTAACAATTTTGTATTAGTGAGAGAGGCATAAGAATTATTCTAGTTTAACCCTATTGTCTTTCTTTTTAAAATGTGGTGAGTAAATGAAATCCAGCCAAGTCATTTAAATATGTAATATAGGGGTAAATAAAGTAGTGAGAAAACCCATGCTAGCTGACCAAAGCAAAGAGGCACACTGGCAACTCACGTGCACTTCTCAAATATGAAATATTAAGAACCTTCTGCCTGGATTAAGAACCTGCTGTTAGGATCGCTCTACTACTGAAAGGAATCACTTGGAAGCTGCTAAAACAGTAGTTCAGAAACTTACTCTAAGATCATAAGCCAGCTTTACAACTGACTGTAAATAACATTACACTTTTCCTCATAAACAATGCAACACATGTGGACAGTTAATGGCAAAGTCCACAAAGGGGTTTAAAAAGCCAGCTTCAGCACCATTAATACTGATTCATAAGCTTAGACACAGGATTCCTACAAAAACAATAGTTAGCGATTATTTTTCTTCCCCTCCACTGAATTTCTTTTTAACACCTGAAGATGAATTCAGGGAAATACAAAAAAAACCTATTTTTTGTTTCAGTATATTTTCTTTAGATACTTGCCAGAGTCAAAACCATGAGGTAGCTTAAACTACCAAAGGCAGCCAGTGACACAGAGCCCTTAGTGGTCCCGAAAAGAATAACCTGTACAGTTATGACTGATGAAAAGAAACATTTTGGGTTAGAAGAATGAGAATAGAAACACAAGGCCATGTGCAGGGCACCGGAGCTCTGCCCAAGCCTTACCCGCAGGATCTCTCTGGAGATGTAAGCTATCCAGTCTTCTTTGAGTGTGTTCCCTTTGGTGTTCTTCACAAGGTCTGTGATGGAGCCAGCCCCACAGAACTCCATGACCAGCTACAGGGCAGACAAGACACACTGTGAGGCAGCGAGGATATCATACACACTAGAGAAAAGCTAGGAAACCACAGTCTGACCCCCTCTTGCTTTTCCTAGAGATCTGGGCACATGGTCATTTTGGAGGCTTCCAAATTTTTGAGAGCATTTCACCAGCTGACTTATTTCACATTCGTATCTTTGGTCCAGGAGTTTCCCATATTCTATGGCACACCCTCCAGTGCAGGGAAGTGCTCCTTCTCACTCCGAAGCACATGGGCACGGGGGAGCCATTCTGTCCTTAACCAGTGCCCAGTGATCAGAAATCTAATATACTCACTAACATTAGTTCTCATCCACTAGAGTCAAAGATGTTTTAAAAACATACTGTGATTTTCAACTATGTTAACTGAATTTAGTATGAAAATGCTATTTTTGAACAAATAATTTTTTTAAAACTTCATTCTTTACTATACCTAAATGTTTGAACAATATGAACACGAGTATATTTTTAAAATACCTAGAAAATGAATTGAATTGACCTATTCTAAAATTTTAACTATGATGGGATTTGGGCAATGGAAATAAAAGTAACTGTTTCTCTTTTAATTTTTTAATTTCACCAATTTTCTACAATGGCTTTTTTAAAAGTTCGGAAAAGTATCTCTCTTCCTGCTTTCTAAGTCCAGTACCTTTGCTAACGAATGAGATAAACACAGATCTGACAGTATCCCAGTTTCATCTTCTTGAATATAAATATGTTTAATAAGAGATAAGGTTGAATGTATCAATTCTAGAAATTCTCCTGGAATGAACTGTTTTTTATAAACTTTCATCATTAATATTATTAATAAATTATTGATATAAGTTCATTTTCTTGCAATTTGTCTCTCACTTCCAGGTGATAAAGAAAGATGCATTTACTTGGCTTCCATATTAATTAATATCCATAAAGTTTTTATTGTATTGCTTTTATTTTCAAGCTCCAAATTTCCTCGCTATTTTGTTATGTTCCTTTTAAAACGTGCCATGTTATCTGTGAAACACAAAGTTAACTGTTTTTCAGGCAATGTGAAATCAACATCAAAATAAACATTCAGTGTAATGCCAACCAAGAGGCCAAGAAAGATACCAGCCACTACCCCTTTTTCTTTGCTTTTCCCTCTCCTCCCTCTGGAAAGTCCTTAAGGACCTTTTAATACAACCCAGGAGGACACCCCACAGAACACAAGGAAACAGGTGCCTACCCAGAGCTGGTCATCATGTCCTGGAGGGCTCTTTTTAATGAAAGCACCGTAATATGTCGCAATATTTCTATGATGAGAATATTTCTTCAGCATATTTATCTCCAGTTTGATTTCTTCCTCTTCATCCTTAAGAAAAAATAAAAATAAAATGTACAACTTCTGAATGATGTGCATGATTTGATTTTCACCTCCTACAGGCAATAACGGAAGCCCCCAGTTCCCCCAGCAAGGGAGAGAGATCCATTCACTTTACCCTCGGGCCAAGAACTGGGGACTTTAAGAGGAATTGTCCCTCTGAAATGTGGTTACAAGCTATGCAAGAAAAACACAAAGCATAAAACGTAACGATGAATATAATATGGGAGGCAGTGTAGAGCAGAGGGCACGTGGGGTCCCAGCTCTTCCACTAACTATATGACCTCACGTAACTGATCTCACTTCTCTGGGCCTCAGTTTGCTCATTTGTAAAAATGGGAGGGAAGAAAAGAGAACTGACTGATAGTATTCCAACTAATTACTAGGAAAGGCTGTTTCTTTTCTAGAAACTACTTGCAAACATAAATCGCCCAGCACAGGTAGGCAGAGAAGGGTTACCTCTCACACGACAGCCTCACCCTCCGGCAAGCCTCGTGCAGATGACTGAACACAGAGCAGCAAGCAGTGCAGGCCCTGAGTGGACTATGCGCTCAGTGAGAACCCACCACCCCCAAGGGAGCCAGGCGTGTCCAACAAGTCCAAGCGACAAGTAATAAAACGCCACTCAGTGACAGTAGGTAGTTCTAGCCTCTTGCTTTATTAAAATAAGATGAGCAGGGAAAGAAATGCAGAGTTTGTGTGAGATCACAGGAGGAATGAAGGGAACAGAGGATGACACGTGCAGGTCTGAAAAATAAAAACAAGTCACCCTTGTGGCTGCTGAGGGCTGCCAGTGTCCACCTTTCAGATACACCCCTGGGGAAGAAACAGCACCAGCCTGCGTATTCTGCCCCTTGTTGAGGACACATGACACAGAGTGAGGGTTCTGCCAAACCACCTGCTAAGAAGACTGACAGGTAGCATGAGAATGAAGGGAAAGCAGAATTAAAGTGAGAAAGAAAGGAGAAAGCACAGGAAAAGAGAAAATCAGCCTTGGTGAGCTAGAAAAGCAGTGTTTGAGGGAAAACCAACATCTTCGAGAAAAACCTGATAACCAGATTCCCCTCAGTAAAGACATTTAGTAGCTGGTTCTCTAAATGTCTTTACTTTTCTATACTGACACACTCCTCCCACTTAAAGCTGATGTTCTTCCCTCTCTAGGGAAGATTAGGGGTTCTGAGCAGTCTACATGCATGTGTGTGCAGGTATAGGGTAAAAGAAAAGACAGTGCATGTGCCCGCGTGCACGCATGCGTGCACACACACACAAACACACACACACTCATTCTGAAGAAACCTGCTATTGCAGCCTCACATCTCCAAAAACCATTCATGAGGCCTCGCAGACCTAAAATAAGTTTGGTTTGCACATACTGTTCTTTAAGATAAAAGCTGCAACATCACTAATCAGATATTAATGATGAGGCCAAATGAAAAAGAGAATACCTCTTAAAATACAACTTTAGTTGTACATTACTGCTTTAGAAACCAAATACAAAACATGTAATCATCTTAGAACAAGACTGTTAAAATTCTGTCTTCTAGCTTGGTTCTAAGCCATAAGAATTAGAATATTACAGCATATTTTACAATATTACAGGCATAGTTGTCATATGACTGATGGTTGATGACTGCAAATATGAAGCAGAGTCCCATGGTCAAGTACAGTCTATATAATAGTCTGTGCAATAATTCTCATTCAAATCCCATGTATATGAAAATTGCACCAAATACACAGCATTCCAATCTGTAATTTCAACATGGCCATGTTTAACATAGCAGTGAAAAATGTGATACTGAATAACTAGGATAAATACCTTAATTCTAAACAAAACTAGTGTTTAGCCAAGCTAGTATTATAGAGTAACACATTTTGATTTGGAACCTTTCTTTGAAGGAACTCTATACTCTAACATAAAAGAATAACAACTTTTATTAACATAAGGCACAAGGAAGCATGCCCAAACAGAACTAGAAAGCCCAGTTCTTCAAAAGCTTTATCTTATGTTCTTTCCACATGCTCATTCGAACACATAGGTTTCATTCAGTGACCACGACCTGTTGGCACATGGAGCCTGCCCTCTCCCGAGTCCCTGACAGGACCCAGGCATTCCTGAGCAGCCCAGGACAACCATTATAGGGCTCATCGAGACTGACAGATTCTGAACGAAACTCTGCACATGACTATGGCCATCAACACACTGTCCTGCCGGAGAGGCGTCTGGTGTTACACCTGGGGCCAGGCCTACGGTCAAGCATGCTGGGCCCTGAGAAATCAGTCAGATATCCCACCTTCCTTCTACTGGGCCATATCAGGGCTTAGAGAGTAAATTAAAGGTTTGATTGTTTTTCCTTTTTATTGATAATCAGTAAACCTACAAGAATCTGAGGTATAAAGACCACATAAAACCCAAAAGAACCATGTTGAATTAGAATAGAGAAAAAAAAAAATCAAAACATTGATTGTACTTATGTTTTTGTGGTAAGAACAGCTAATTACTTCATGCAACTTTGAGCATCTTCTTGGGTTGCACAGACTGCTTTATCGATCCACTCCTGACCCCACCTCTCGCTACTCCCCAGGACCAGCTGAACTACCCAAGGGTCATTATTACTTACAGCACTCTGCCAGTAGCTTTCACCTCTACAGAAGCAAATGCTACTTACATTTCTCCCATGAGACACTACCTGAGCAATAAAGATCAAGACTTACTGCTTCAATATATTCTTTTTATTTCTTTAGTGACATAAACTAGTAACTTCTAGGATCTAACTTGTTCGCCATACTTTATTTTAAAAAAATCAAGAGTTTCCATAGGCATTTGATGTTTTCATAGCCCACAGAGTTAAAATCTTACATATTTTATGCAATTAAAAATTCTTATAGGCTTAAATTCAGTACTGCCCACTAGTGTAAAAAACACAATGCACATATTGTTAATGCTGCTGTCAGGTCGTCACGGAATCATGTATGTCCCTGAATCTAAGATGCTGCTGGACAGACACACAATTACTTTATGTAACGAAACCATGACCCATGATATCCCTTCTCTTGCTTCTATGGTTATAGAATAGATGACTATTACACAACTCATAAAATAAAAAGGCATTTAGTACCAGTTATTGTCATTTACTCATGAGTGCCCACCTTGGAGAAGAAGCATCAGGAATGCAGAATCTGCTAGTGGCTTTGAGCCAACTACAAACAGAATCCTAATTATGACTAATGCTTATAATAGAGTGTTTCATGTTGTCTTTAGAGTCATAATGAACCAACTTCTGAGCTCGAACCTTCCTTTGGCCATTAGTTCAAAACAAATTTGGTGGTCTTATTCCAATATTTAAATACCACAGCACCACCACTGGTACCAAAAACAAACTCATTTAGCCTGAGAAGATACAGCAGAAAACACTCAGGGGGAGGCGAGAATTGAAAATTTAAAACAACAACAAACCCACATAGGAAAAGAAAGAGGAATGGGCAAAACGATATGACAGAAGTTCATGCAGCTCATGTGTCAAGGCCGAGTCCAACTGACTTTGCTCTTCATTCTCTTTAGAAGGCCACAATCATATAGACAAATGAAGAAAACAAATTAAAGGCAACTTGAAAGAGGACCTTTTTGAGAGAAAGGTGAGGCCCCCTCTAGTTTTCTCCAGGAAAACTAGAAAACTCCAGGCAGCTGACAGCCCCCTCCGTGATTTAAGGCAGCTGATGCCAGTTAGCTTTTGAGTCTCTAACCAGTGGAAGCAAACACTCACAGAAAAGACCTTTGTCTCTGCCAGGAGATGTCTAAGCCAGGAGTTCCATCACCTTCCCTGGCTGCTAGGGATGGAGGTAATTCTCAAAAGCAGCTTTTATTGAAATCAAGCCAGTTATTAACCCTACGATGGCCTCTAAGTGTTCAAGTGAAGAAGAGTCGCACATCTCTCACCCTAAATCAAAAGCTAAAAATGATTAAGCTCAGTGAGGAAAGCACATCGAAAGCTGAGACAGGCCAAAAGCTCAGCCTCTGTGCCAAACACTTAGCCAAGTTGTAAAGGCAAAGGAAAAGTTCTTGAAAGAAATTAAAAGTGCTACTCCAGTGAACACGTAAATGATAAAAAAAGGGAAACAGACTTATTGCTGATATGGAGAAAGTTTTAATGGTCTGTATAGAAGATAAAACCAGCCATAATAGTCCCTTAAGCCAAAGCCCAATGCAGAGCAAAGCCCTAACTCCCTTCAATTCTATGAAAATGAGAGGTGAGAAAGCTGCAGAAGAAAAGTTTGAGGCTAGCAGAGGTTGGATCAAGAGGTTTAAGGAAAGAGGCCATCTCCATGACATAGCTAGATCTAAGATAATTAATGAATATAGCCCCACTATCAACAAATTTTCAATGTGGACAA
This sequence comes from Pteropus medius, assembly GCF_902729225.1. Classification (NCBI taxonomy): domain Eukaryota; kingdom Metazoa; phylum Chordata; class Mammalia; order Chiroptera; family Pteropodidae; genus Pteropus; species Pteropus medius. Next base: position 578,349 of record NW_024350921.1, on the reverse strand, counting down.
AACAGACTTTTCCTGGAAGATGCCATGCAGAACTTTCATAGCTACAGAGAAGTTAATGCCTGGCTTCAAAGGACAGGCTGATTCTCTCGTTAGGAGCTAATGTGGCTGATGTCTTTAAGTTGAATCCAATGGTCATTTATCATTCAGAAAAGCCTAGGGCCCTTGAGAATTATGGTGAATCTACACTTTTGTCTGAGCTCTATAAATAGAACAACAAAGCTTGGATGACAGCACATCTGTTTATAACATGGTTTATAAAATATTTTAAATCTACTGTTAAGAACCACTGCTCAGAAAAAAGGTTCCTTTCAAAATATCACTGCCACCAACAATGCACCTGGTCACCCAAGAGCTCTGATGGAGATGGGCAACGAGACTAATGCAGTTTTCATGCCAGCTAACACAACAACCATTCTGCAGCCCGTAGATCAAGGAGTAATTTCAACTTTCAAGTCTTCCTATTTAAGAAACACATTTAATAAGTCTGTAGCTGCCACAGATAGTGATTCTTCTGACGGTTCTGGGCAAAGTAAACTGAAAACCTTCTGGAAAAGATTCATCACTCTAAATGCCATAGGAACATTTGTGATTCATGGGAAGAGGTCAAAATATCAACATTAACAGGAGTTTTGGAGAAGCGGATTCCAACCTTCATGGATGACTTTGAGAGGTTCACAACTTTAGTGGAGGAAATAACTACAGATGTGGTAGAAAGAGCAAGAGAACTAGAATTAGAAGTGGAGCCTGAAGACATGACTAGATAAAACTCTAACGGATGAGGGGTTACTTCTAATGGATGAGCAAAACAAGTGGTTTCTTGAGACGGAATCTACTCCTGGTGAAGATGCTATTAAGATCGATGAAATGAAAACAAGGGATTTCGAATATTACATAAACTCGGTTGATAGAGCAGAAGCAGAGTTTGAGAGGGCTGACTCCAATTTCAAAGTTCTACTGTGAGTAAGATGCTACCAAACAGCATCACATACTACAGAAAAATTGTGAAAGGGGGAGTCAATCCATGAGGCAAAGTTCACTCTTACCTTATCTTAAGATATTACCACAGCCACCCCAACCTTCAGCAGCTGCCAGCCTGACCAGTCAGCAGCCATCAACATAGGGACAAAACCCTCCAACAGCAAAAAAGATGACAATTCACTGAAGGCTCAGAGGATGGTTAGTTAGCATTTCTTGGCAATAAAGTATTTTTTAATTAAAGTATATACATTTTTTTAGACATATGCTAGTGCACAATCAATAGTGCACAGTACAGTATAAACATAACTTTTACATGCACTGGGAAACCAAAAAAATCATGCGACTCTCCTTATGGTGATATTCACTTTAATGTGATGGTCTGAAACCGAACCCACGATGTAACCAAGGTGTGTCTGCACCTGCTACTGGGGACCCTAAAGTATGGCAACCGAAAGTGGGACCTGAAAGCTAGATCCTGATTATAACAGAAAGCAGACCTACCAGGTAAGGCCCAGTGCAACCAAATCAAGCCCTCCACTAAAACACTTGATTGTAATGGAATGAAACCAAAATGTCACCCCAAAATATGCTTCTTTCACATAAGGATTATTTTGAGCTAAAGGTGCTTGAAAAACATTAGGTGCAAGCCAGGCACTCTGGCCTCCACTTTTCTTTCTGAAAGCAGGAAATAAAACTCTGATGTGAAGAATGCCTTCTTCCCCAACTAGAAAAAACTTATCACCAGAGATAGAGAGCTGAGGCTGAGAGAATTCTGTACAAGCAAACCTTGTTAAAATAACTCTTATCTTCTTTAGTCTCTCCACATATTTTAGTTACTTTTCCAAAATTGCCTCTCTTTATTCAATCAAGTATAAAAGCATTTGGGTTTTACCACTTCTTTGAGTCTTCATTTTTCTTGGGAAGACTCCCCACTTACAAATGACATATGCATGATTAATAAACTTCTGTTTCTTCTCCTCTTGCTAATATGTCTTTTGTTACAGGGACCCTGGTTAAGAACCTAAAAGGGTAAAGATTTTTTGTCCTCCCCTACATAATAAAATTTGTAATTGTATTATGAGACAAGAAAAGGAGCAATAATCCAAAAGGCTCAGAAGATTACATTCTATGTTACTGACATCAGCATTTTGCCATTCACAACCAGCGTGCGTGTATATTTAGATAACTACACACATTTTCATGAGTCTACAGAAAGAAAAAGAAAGAATGTTACCAACGATCATCTCTGGATTATAGATATTTTCTTCTTTAAAATACCTAATTTTCTTCAATTGACATATGTTATTTTCCTAATTAGAAAAAAAAAGTTTAGAATAGAAGAGTTAGCTCCGGAAGAATTCAAGATGAATTTCTTTCTGGCATCCATACGGTCCTCCATCCCCAACACTAAAGGTCTCCCAACCCCCTCTTGGCTATTCTAGAGTCACTGCCCACCTCCTGCTGCGGCTCTCTCACCAGCGGTCAGTTAGTTATGCAGGGCGGCTGACAGGAACCTGAAGAACTAGAGTCTTACTGGCTACTCTGCCTCCTCTTGGGTCAACGGCACCATGGAGCCGGACCTTGACTTCATGGTCATTTCTCCCTGCTTGCTACGATGCTACGAATCCAGACCCATAACTTCCTGAGATCAGTGATTTCCGAGTGTACGTCTTTCCTGAAGCAAAGGAGGAGGTAAACAGAGCCCAGGATCACCCGTCATGCTGTGTCACCTTCCCGACCTGCCACAGACTCTCGCCTCAGTCCAGTCAAACCCTTCCCTAAGCCAGTGGCAAACTCCATGAAGCTCCCACAGTGCAAGTGGGAAGAGAACGCTGCACGCTCTAAGTGTCTTGCTTTAAACTCTGAAAACAGGCCCAAGTAAGGAATGGCAACAAGGGCACAGCTCTGAGAAGGTATGGATGTGACAGCAGAGTATGTGTCTGCATTTCCTGCTGGATCCACCTGTGTGCTCACACGTACAAGAGCTCCTCGTACATATCTGATGTGGCAAGTCAGACACAGGTGGGCTGAGCTCCCAAAAGAGTCTTCAATTAAAAAAAATGGAGGGAACTTCTGTTCCTGGCCAAGACGGAGTGTCAAGGACCAGATTAACCCTCCCACTTTAACTAAAATTAGACAAAACACACAACAAAACAGCGGACATCAGGCAGTGAGGACAGTGACCTCTGAGAGATGGGAGACGTGAGGGAAGCCCTATGACTGCCCGGCTTACTGCCGAGAGAGAGTCCAGACTACAGCAAAGGGACAGGAAACCCCATCAGAGCCCAGAGGATTCCATGTTAAGGAGACAGAATGAGAGGCTACACAGGCCACGGCAGCTGGGCGTGCAGGACAGAGACCAGAGAGGTCTCTGTGCAGGGCACGAGCAAGCTCTGGGGCTCTGAGGAGCCCCTGGAGTATTCAGCAGAGCCCTGCTCGATGCATCTTCGTGACGAAACTACCAGGGAGAAAACCCCAAAAGGATGGGGAAACGACGCCCAGAGCTCACAAGGAGGGGAAACAGTGCCTGCAACCAGTGACCAGGAGAAAAACTCATCATTCTCAGGAAGCTGGGTAGAGCATCCAGGAGGCTCTTGCTCGATCGTGGAGCAAAATGAGCCCTAGACTAAACGCTGATCTGATCTGGACAAATGAATCTTAAAAGTATCAAACTGTTTTCAAGTACCTAACTCCATCCCAGAGTAAAGCTCAAGAACGTTATGAGAATATAAAACATCCAATCCCAATAAGATAAAAATCACATGTCTGGCATCCCATTAAAAATTACCAGGCATGCAGAGAAGCAGGAACAAATACCCAATGGGGTGGAGGATCAACCAAAAAGACCCCAGAACTGACACAGATGACAGAATTAGCAGATAAAAACACTAAACTGCCTACTACCTACACCCCTGTAGGTAGTAACCATTATGCCTTCCAGGTATCTGACCATGAAAAAATGACTCAATTTGTTTTATATGATCCATTAAATTGGAACCGAGTATATCCAGGAAGCAACAACTTGGACTTAGAGATCTTTCAATCCCTCAACCAGGGTCAAAGAGTATAAACCCCACACATCATATAGATCGTCGGTTCCCACTTTCCCACCACTAAAAGAATATAATCATAATTTTTAAAAATTTAAATCATACATAGGAAAAACCCGAACAAAATTAATGTGTGTAAATCACCCTGCTTTTGATAAGATCATTAAAATAATTTTTGTTTGATCACAACTGCTAAAAGCAAGCTATTAGTTTATGTCTAAATCAAAAGTACAGAAATTGCCAAAATGAAGCAAGTAACCCACCAGATGGACCATGCATGGAGAAGTGCCAGGGGAAGGAGGGGGTGGCAGCTGGGGAGGGAGGGTATCTAAGGGCCAGTATTTATACAGCTCAGTGATTTTCCAGTTCTTAAGGACTTTAGTAGCCAAGCCAAGATTTTTGGTATGTCTAATAGTTTTACCTTAATCTTTCCCTCACTCTTCCTGTCTCCCCAATTCCATCTTCATAAGCTACCCTAATTTCTGCTTATATTATCCTGATAAGTTGCACGATACCCCACAGTAGGTGAGTAGAAAAAGGAAAAAGAAGAAATTGAACAATGATCACCTAGAGAAAAGTAGTAACATCTGCCTTTGGGAAACTTATCTTTCAAATGTGATGGTGCTTGTCAGGAAAGAGAAATTTGCTACAGTCGTTGCTGAGAATGATATTAATCAGCTGTATTCCACAGCTGTAAATGGTATTCCCATGTTTCAACTATGCGCACTGTGTCTACTATGCTTCATTCTAGCGCTGTCATTGTGAGACACATTCTGAACACAGTATGTATTACTGCTGATATTGAGTACTATTCTTAGTTTATCAGAAAGTCATTTTTCTTTTGAATGTGATTTTAAAAGATATCCAGGATTATTGTTTAAAATGTAAGTTTTATTACATACAGGAATAAAAAGTGTTTTCCAAAAAATAAATCTTTAATTTTAGAGTGGAAGGTGGTAACGCAGGGTTAAAGTACTCCAGTTTAAACAGGCAACCAAGAATAAAGTTTCCACAAATCTTGAAGATATAAGTTCATATCCTACCTTAACCTTGCTTCTTTTACCTCAAAGAGTTCCTCCATAAAACCAGCGATGAGCCAGCTGTACAGTAATTACAGAAAGCAAAGGACAGGTGCAGATTCCTTTTTTAGATCATCAGAAAGACAAGTGATTAGCAAACTTTTTGTTACTAATCACGTAAAACTTTAGGGTAGTCTACTATACACATACTTCACAAAATGGCAGGAAGTCATTCTGTCTAAAAACAGCTCATTAAGGATCATGTTTCTTAATCCATTTTTCCTCCTTCCAAACACAGGCACACGTGCTGGTGCATGCACTGTGAGAAAAGAAACTGCAGGCGGCAGTCACTGGAGGAGAGAGATGGAAGGCCTGGGGACACTCCACCAGCTCTCTCTATGTCAACAAACAGTGACACTCCCCAAAGGACAACGCAGGCCTCCCTTTCTCAGGCGCACCCTCTCCCAGCATCCGAAGCAAAACACATGGTGAGTTTGTGCGGAGCCTCCTGAGTCAGGTTGGCCACCGTGGAGTAACTTCTGAAACCGGACCTCTCACAGAGAGCAAGAAAAAGAACCACAAATTACCATAGGCCAATTTTCAATTTTTCTGGATTTCTGCACAGGGAGAAAGGTAAAAGGAACAAATGAAAATAAACCACCAGCAGCATGAACACACATGCCAGGTAACTCCCTCAAATGGCACTTCCTCCTCCAAGAGGAAAATAGAAACCAAAATGCAAACCAGTTACATGTCCAAACCATTCTCTCCAGAGAAGACTCTGAAAGGCCATTCACCAACTCAAACTCACAAGCACAAAGAAAGGCATTACTGTGTTGGAACCTGCTCAACTCATCCACCTCTACCCAGCAATACAAACCACCATCTTTACCATCTGCTGTGACCTAAAAATGAAGGCTAAGAAGTTGCTATGTTACTTTTCTTGACAACCTTTAAATAAGAACCACGTGCCTCCGTATGCCCATACATTGGTACAAATGCACTGGATCACCCACTTCTTAACAGACACTGCCGGCATTAGAAAGAGCAGAAACAGGACTCGAACATCAACGACTAGTGACAGTCACAACTGGCTGTCCTGGAGGGTGAGGAAGGCCTCCCAAGGGAGACCTGACAGAGATAAGGGGGCTGGGAAGAGCCTGCAGAAAAGAAACCCACACAAGAGGAAGCAGAGTGTGCGCAGGATGAAGCAAGAACACTCAGGCTAGCAAAACCATGTGCACATTCTCCAAGCCTGGACTGCGTGAGTTATCAAAGAGACAAAACAAATTTGTAAGAGAAATCAAGAAAAGCCTCTCCTTCCTGCCAGGCTCAGTAACTGGGAACCTCACATCTGAATACGTCGATGGTGCCCGCTCATTGTGCATGGATGTTTGCACACTTGTGTACACTCAATAGCTAGTCTATCGAATACTAAGCCTTGGGCTAAAAACTGGTACACAAGAGTGCTGCAGACTCTGTTTGCGGAACTAATTAGGCAGAGTGTTCTATCTGACTACACAAAGATAGAGAATGGGGTAAAAAGACTGTGTTTAAAATATAAGGTTCTCCAAGGCAAACGATCTTTACAAGGAAAACTTTAAAATCAAAGGAAAAGAAATGCTTCAAGTTGAGAATCTGGAGTAAATAAAGGGTTAATTTGGAGCTTGCTATTGGGAGCTAAGATCCCCTAAGTGGTTAATTTTAACTGAAGACAATGACACCGTTAATTACTTGGGGGGGAAATCATAAAATCCAGGTATAGGAAGTAAAAATTCTAAAAACTTTTGTGTTTTGAAATGGTATTTTGAACTTATTCAGATATTATAAAAACAAGTGTCAATCCAGAGAAAAGACTTCCCCACAAGTGCCAATGCAAGCGCTAACAAGGTTCAATGATTACATATTATATGTATAAATCACAGCATGTGTAAATTCAAAATATAACATAACTACATTAATATGTGCACATTAAATATCTATATAAAGGAAAAACCTACAATGCTACTATGGAATCTTCCCTAAACACCTTCTCAAAAAATGTATAAGAACCATGAAAAAATGCAACTCAGCTACTGCAATCCTTGTGAGATTTCAATCAAAAATAAACTAACTGGCCAGTCTTCATTGCTATTTTCACTACTTGTTATATCAGAACGGCCGTTTCTTAAACTTAGCATAAAGAAAATCAGCACATATCCATCGGCACTGGGTGATTCACAGGTACACTCGGTAAGACCACAACACTTTCAATTCACTGAAACCTTCAAGTCTGCACAGAAAACCACCTTGGGCTCTCGGATCCCTTGGGTGGTCCACATCGAGTACGTGCACCTGGCAGGTTCCATTATGCATGAATCACTTCACACCGTTGTAGGAGGAGAAAACTTTACCCTCGGACCGGATGTCTTCGGTGTCGGTGCTGCCAGGCACACCCGGAAACCTCACAGCTGTGCCCATCGATCACAGACATGATGGCATACTCTAGCTGAGAGGCAGGCTGGTTGCCGGCTACCTTCCCTTCCACACAAACAAAATGACAGATGAAGATGATACATAAACAAATACGGGGATGGAACCACCTCAATTAAGCAACTGGGAAGACTGAAGTCACATATCAGAAGAAATACACGGAATAAATCAGAGTGGTTTCAAATAGTACAGAAGTTTTAGTCACCAGGCTTTAAGTCATATACATACTGCTTCCTTTTCCCAACTTCAGTTTTCTTTATATGTAGATGAGTTAAAATAATAAAAATAAGGACAAATACTTTGTCATTTAAGGAAAATAAACTGATTAAGTAACAATCACATTCAGTGGAGATTAGTGCCTACCTTTCAGGGACCCTATAGGCCAACTAGAAAAACAACTAAAAAAAATGCTACTAGTCACCCAGCACTATAAAGTTATTTAAACTGACCTGTTCAGCAATAGTTTACAATCTAAGGGCCACACTGTCCATAGGACACACTGCATACAGACAAAAGCACTGCTACATGAATACAAAGAATATATCGCACTATTAACAAGCTTAAAGTTAGAAGTGTATTGTAAGATAGTGACTAAAAAAAGTTACATGAAGTGTATGCTTTAGATTAGACAAGGTAAAGAATTCGCCTTCTAAATTATTTAGAGGAACTCTTCTTAGAATAAATACACACTTATTTTTAAACTAAATGTAGCCATACAGATAAACACACATATTCAAATGGGAGTTCCTTGAGTGATTAACTACAATAATAAATAGCTTTAATCCACAAAAGACTGAAAACACACCAAAAATTCAATTACAATTATCGGGGGGGGGACACTATAAGGAAAAATATTTTTCCATCTTCCAATTTTCTAGATGAGTACATTACTTTTAATGTTAGAGAAAAGGCTACTTTATCATTTTAAAAATATTTATATGTATGTGCACATACATATATATCTCTACACGTGATACTAGAAAAATATACATTTATATACTAACAGTAATTAAACCAAGATGACAGAATTATGAAATGCTTTTTTTCATCTTTTGATTTCTCTGTATTTTCTCCCTAAAATATCTACCTTTCATTTAAAAAAAAAAAAAATACTCCAGAAGTCATTTCAACGTTTTGTTCCAATTGCTTTATTGAGCTATATGTGATATATCATAAAATTCACCAATGTGAGGGTACTGAACTTTTCTTCGGGGAAGGTGAGGATAAATTTTAATTTTCTTACTATTGACATAAGCAGAACCAACCAGTAAAATTCAAAGGCCCGAAAGACCTTGAACTTCCAAGTTCATGTGAGGACGGTGGGTAAGAAAACACCATCTGTGATGACGTCAGCTTTACCTGAAGCCAGGTCAGCTGTGGATTCTGCCCAGTCAGAACCAGGGGCAGGGCCGCAGCATGGCTCCAGGAGTTAAGAGGAAGATGCAGAGTCCTCCCCTGTGCGTGCAGCAATCCCTCTCCCCAGCCCCAGGCCACACCCCACACTCCCCGCACCCATCCGCACCCACCCACAGGGCACTCTCCTCGGTTACCTCTGACCCTCCCTGCACAGTCAGTAGAAATGGGCCCCTGCTGCCCACCCTTCTAGTGGGGAAAAGAAAAACAGGTAGAGGTGGTCACCAGGAAGACAGTGGGTTTATCTTGAGGAAAGTAACTCACTCTGTGGGATCTTGAATCACAAATGTTTCTTGCCCTCTAGCCCCTTTGTCTCTGAACTGACCACACTACCTCCCCCTCCCCCCGCCACACACACGCACTCTGTGAACCATGGTGTCATTCATGATGAAGCACGTACACAAACACAGCCAGACACAAGTTGGGCTGCTCAAACTCTCACAAAGAAGCGCCACATTAGGGTGACAGCGGCTGAGGGAAGATGATGGGAAAAGGCTGCTGGCACTGTGTGAGTAATGTCACCCACCATGTACCAAAACACACAGAGCAATCAGGTCCAACCAGACACTGTTCGCACAAAGACCACAGACACTGCTGTTCACCCTGTAGTTAGAAATTTTATTCTCTCCCATCTCAATGGCCCTCTCGTCCTTTCCATTTTGAACAAAAACATCTGTGCATTTTTTAAATAAACTGTCTCCTTTCTAAACAACTTAAGGAGGAACAAATAACCTGGGTGTCTTCTTCAGTTCTAGCCTCAGGGGGACAAAAACCCAGCAACTTCAGTAAGTGAAGAAAAGTGAGAGGGGACTCCGTGCTGCCGTGTTCACAGGCACATTAAAAGTGAAACAGTGACAGAGAAGGTGTCCGCTCTTTTCCTGTATAAGCACATTCTCTCTCTCTCAGAGGTGCTCACCGGAAGGTGAGTAATCATCAGGAAATACACAGGAAACATTCCTTGAACCTAACAGTACCTCTGTTACTGCTGCTCTTTTAGGTATGACAGAATGCTGTTTTACAAACATCCTCGTCACTGAAACAAGAATGAGCAGTTTCCGAGAGATTTCTCACTAGAGGATGTATGAGTGACCTGTGGGGTAAGATGGGGCAAGAACACAGGCTTGCTCGGAATTTTGTTTGTTTGGTTCATCTTCCTACCTTCCTTTCACCCTGAACTCCCACCACCTTGAAGGAGAACCAGCAGGGTCCGCAGAAAACTGAACCAGCTTCATGAACAGGATGACAATCAACAGCAGTATGACATCATTGCTAAGACACGTGGTGAACAAGAATTCCCAGGGGCACCTTGTAAACTCTTTGCTGAAGACCCGCAACAGAGGAAGAGATCTGAAAGCAGTTGCTAACACTTTATTTCTAGTCAATGAAAGTTAGCAGCATAACCTACTCTTTCTCATGACTCCTGCAGTTGAGCAAATAAAATTAAGTCAGAAAAGAAGTAAATATTTAATCATGTTCAGAACGTGAAAATAAAAAAGTGAAGTTTTACCTATAACTTGCACCTCAGCATCTCTTACCCATTAAAGTTCCTACACCAGGCACTTTTCATTCTATTTCTGCATCGATTTAGTTCAGCACCTACTACGTGCAAGAAGGTGCTAGGCTGTGTGGCCGGCTCTGCACCCAGCAGAGAGATGTGTCCATAGAGAAGCTATAGGATACAAAAGAATACTAAAAGCCTTGAGAATACATAAACTATCTCCACAGGCAGCAGTATGAATAGATATCACAAACGTGTGAAGTGAGAGAAGCCGACAGAAGAGTACCATGTGGTTCCATTTATATCAAGTACAAACACAAGCAAAAACAATCCACCGTGTTACAAGTCAGGGTAGTGGTGACTCTTGGGGGATGAGTTAGTGACTAGAAGCGGGCTGCAGGGGAACTCTTGGGAGCTGGCAATGTTCTGTTTCTTGATCTGGTTCATGAGTGGGGGAGGTCGTTCGTTTTGGGGGGGAATTTACTAAACTTATAATTTGTGCACTTTTCTGTATGCATATACTTCACATACAGAATAAGGCAAGTAGACAAAGCCACCCTTGTGAAGTGGCTTCTTCTAGATGTGTCAGCTACGTTGCTACAGCACAGGTATGTTAAGGAAAGGGAAAAAGTGTCCGAGAATGTCTAGACATAAAAGAAACAGGGATAAAGAAGAAGAGCCAGCCGCCTGGACCTGAGCCCCATCAGATGACTGATCACAGCAGCAGCCAGCATCTGGAGGCAGGGTCCCACCTGGTCAGGGCTCGCGGTCCGCATCAGAGCTGAAGATCAATCAGCAGAGCTGGGGTCCAGGGACAGGAGCAAGGAGATGAACTTCCCTCACCTCGCCATGGTTTTAAATTATAATTTGCTAACTGTAATGACTAGAAAGTTCATTTGAAACCTCTAACACATACCTACTACATGTAATCCAGGAGCTCAAAGAGACAAGTGCAAATCTGTAAAAGTGAACAATTAAGACAAACAGGAGCTTTGGGGCAGGAAACAGAGTGTGACCTATGGCATGGCTGAGATGGACGGTACAATGGGGAACGACAGGAAGAGAGCTGCTCTGCAGCACCTGCCGCACCCCACGGGCGGCTTCTCATGCTGGGGGAGCCTAGCTTCCGGCTGCGTGAGGGCCATCTGAGGGTTAACAGCGATCCCACAATGCCACCCACGTGGAAGCTAGAAACTAGCCAACCAACTGGCTGGCTCGCTAACTTTGTTTTAGATCAAGCCCACTAAATCAGCTCTCCTTTCTACAGGGTTAGGACAAACATTAGAATAATTATTGGATAGCAATTCTGTCACTAGGCATGTCCGACATTCCTCCTCTCAGGGTGTGGTACTGATGGGGCAGGTGGGTACGACTTCTCCAATTAAACAACTGAAGCTTTTATTCTAAAAACTCTTTCATTGATATATACACTTAAGATGCTGTGAATGTTCTTACCACAGATTGTCACTGGACACTGACAGACTAAAAGAGAATTCCACGAAGTTTATTATATAAATTATACTCAGGTCCTATAAAGAGAATTTAACCTGGAAAGCAGTTATTGGAATTAAATTTAGAAAAACATGTGTTGGGGTGCTAAGGGGGTCCTTTTAAATGGCTTTACCACTTTAAAAGGTGAAGCATTTCAGTGGATTGGGCACATGATAGTTGAAACCTTTTCTTTCCACCAATACTGCTTCACCATTTTATCACATCTCAAAGGGTATCTCATCACATATAATTAAAAAGTTAAAAATTTAATTTTCAGATAGCTCATGAATAAAAGTATGTGCACATACGAACGCAAAACTATTAACCAACTATGTTTAACTTCTCTGAGCTTTGGATTTTTCACGCGTTGCGAGGAAGAAAGGGCACTCCTGTAGCCCTCCAGTATGCCTTCCAGCACTAGTAATGTCGTTCATTCAACAAACATTCAGGAAATGCTTACTATACAGGCCAGGCACTGGACTGGTGCTTGGGACGGCACATTCTGAAAAGAATATAGAAAGATCCCTGTTACCAAGGAGCTTATATTCTTGGGGAAGAGGGGATGAGTGAAATGATGGTGGAAACAGGTGCTATGTAGTAAGTATGATCAAGGAGACAGTTAGACACTGTGCTATGGAAATGGAAATCACAGAACGAGACAAGGCACCAGCCACAGGAAGCTGCCACTCACTGTGTCAAGATGTGAAGAAGGTGAGGGAGAGCCATGCCATCGTGGGAGAATGGAATTCCAAGTGGGCACAGATCTCCAGGAGGGAGCACCGTGGCAGGTTGGAGGAACAGGGAGCAGACCCATGTGGCTGGAGTGAGGGTGGGGGTAAGTGGGACAGGAAGGTTGAGGAAGAACAGGGTGAGGGGCCGATGATCAAGTAGAGTGCTGCAGGCCGCTGTAAGAATCTGGGCTTTTACTCCGAGCCAAGGAGCCAGTGAAAGATTCTGATCTGACTGTGTCTCCAAAAGAACACGAGGCCGCTAAACTGAGGAAAGGCTAGTGAACGAGCCTGGAAGCAGGAGATGTGTAGCAGAAATCTAGGCAAGAGATGATGGCAGTTGAAACCAGGTGGTCCTGGTAGTAGAGGCAGTGGTGGGAAGGGGTCAGTGTATTTTCTTACAGACCCATAGAGTCTTACACAAAAGTAGAGAAAACAATGTAACAAACTCTCTTGTATATAATCCAGATTCCACAGTTCCTACCTCATGGACCACCACAGGCCAAGACCATTTTGACGCAAACTGAATATTGTTTGCAGACAGCACCAATAGCATTTCCTAACAGACCAGATGAGTGCTATGTTGCAGAAAGAGAGTAACCAGAGGGCTCCAAGGCATTTGTGGCCCAAGCAAACACAAGGCTGGAGATGCCAACAGAGAAAGGGCAAAACGGCAGGTAGGGTAGGCCTGAGGAGAAGACTGGGGACTCAGGTGAGCCATGCTGAGGCCGGGCTGTCGGACATGCTGAATGGACAGGTGATAACTGCAGAGTGTAGGAGAGTCTGCGCCACACCTGACCTGCCTGCAAGCTTGGCCCCTGACTGGCACCTGGGGCCTGGGCTTTGGGAGAGTTTCAGCTCGCAGAACTGATGGGAGTAGCTCCCTGTTCTTAGGTTGTGTTAACGTCATGTGTGTTTCAACAACTCACTGCTGGAGGAAGTAAGCATGTCATCGGACAGAGGACAGTCGTGGGGACCTGCAATACATATCCCTGTCAGTAAATTCGCTGGGAATGGAAGCAAGAGAGGTGTCAAGATGGAAAACGAAATTTTGCATTTATGGCCCAACAGTTAAAAAAAAAATAAAGTTGGTGGTGAGGGAAGAGGGGATGGTAAAAGAACAGTGTCTATATTTTTAAAAATAGCAATTTATATCATTCAAAATTTGCTGGGTGTTTTTTTTTTAATCAAGTATTTACTTAGAAAAAATGTCTTTCATTCTTGAAGCAACAGAATTAAACTAAGGAACTATGGAAGCTCTCTCTGCTTGGAGAATACGCATCAGCAATTACAAAGAAGATCCTTTCAAGGCAAGTTTTGTTTCACTAAGAGATTGAGAAGAGCTCCTTCTAGAGCATAATTAATCTTTCTATTCAACCCCAGATCTGAGAATAGTATATATACGAAAGACTAAGTGTTAGTTATTGTTTAAATTAATGAATAGTAAACTTTTGAGATCACGTTGGTATACAGGTATCATTAATACAAGACGCTTGCCATACAAGGCCAAGCACACACACACACACACACACACACACACACACACACACAAAACCAACCTGAAAACATGACTGATATTTGCCATTTCCAGGCCCAATGACCTAAAACTGCATCTAACCAATGCAATTAGTACTGTCATATTTTTAGAAAGAATGAATAATATTTTTCTCGGTTCCTTTTTAATAGTCAAAACTATCCCAAAAAGCAATAAATATATGATAATAATTTAACAAGAAATATACTAGCACATACATATTAAAATAAGGACTGTCTCTAATTTTATAAAAAAGATGCCATATGTATTCTTTTGCCAATGTTCAAAACATTTTTGGAAATTCTCCTTTAAAACTGCCAGGGCTTTCTTTAGAAACCGTGAATATAAGCCGAGCATTGCCCACGTGTCATAGCCTGGAAGGGCTATGAAAACACTGAGAGCATCCTAACGAGTTTACAATCTAGTACAGAATGACGTACATATGGCATGAACACATGCAAACTGTTCTCTGTGTAGTCACTCGAACAGTACCAGGAGTCAGCTCACAGGGCAGAGAAAAGTGGTTCCAAGGCCCACACAGTGATCACTATTCCAGAGAGGACAAAGAAGCCACCTGATGCGGGAGCCTGCAGGGGTGGAAGACATGGAGAGGAGGAGGCCAGCTGGCTATGTTAGAAAGTCGTCAGCAAAAGCGACGAGTTCTTTTATTTTAATATCTTTCATTTGAAGAAGGAACAAAGAAATACTCATTTACCATGTAAAAATATGCTATGCATCCATTATATAATTTTAACTCTGATAAAAGCCTATGAGGTAGGAATTATTATTCCATTTTACAGATGAGGAAATGAAGCTTTATTAATTCTAGGCTCTGTTCTAACACAGCGTGTTAACACTGACTGGGGTCCGAGCCAGGACACGTCTATTAAATAATGAGGCCAACTCCTATGAGGCTCATAAACTATAAATTCGCCTTGAAAAATATTCACAGGCCTCAAATTTATTTCCATAGGAAAGAGGAGAAAAAAAGATAAATCATCTTTATTAGTTCAGCGACAATTCTAAAAACAAGACCCAGAAACATACTCACTCTTTCTAACCACTAAAATTTTAAAGGGCTCTTTTACTTCCTTTCCCAGAGGGATAAAGTTTAAGTGTGATGGTCTTACTATTATTTATTTATGATTAGTGTATAACATCTATGATCGACTGTAATATTTTTGATGACAGCAAGTGAGAATGCTACAAAATTCACTCATCTTCTAGATTCATTTACTGCAACAATGTATCACTACCATTTGCCTGGACAACGAAACCAATAATGTATACCTACTACACGTTTATCCAAGTGCCCACCAAAAACCGGACATCCTGTTCACTTCATCAAAGATCCCAGTGCCCACAATTAGAGCATTGCCAGGTGTTAACTGTCACTGCGCTGGAATTCAACTACGGAACACCACAGCTGTGCTCCTGAAGTGGTCGAAGTGGTCAAAGCAACCCTGTTGGGAAACGGGGTGTGCCGCACGGCGGGGTGCTACTCTGGCAACGAGCTCTGGAACTCCGGGCAGGTAGGTCCCCTTCTTAACCATCGACGGTTGTCACCCAGAGATTAAATGAAGAGTTCAACAAAACGCCTGAGGTATACAGCTAAGTTAGTCTTAACCTTCTTCTGCTTATTTACTTATAAACTAGACGAAAACAGAATTTTAATATTTTATGAATTTCCAGTTATATTCTTAAATTAGAATGAATTAATCCAAAATAGAAACACATTCTACCCCTGCCAAACCAACTCTGCCCCACTCCCAAAAAAAAGAATCCTGTAAAAAGTATCACTATCACATCATCACCAACATAGTTATTTTTAAAAACACTTTATCAGGTATCCACTTGTTGAGCAGTTCAACATTAATCCTAACTTAACTTTATAGTACTTTGGGGGAAAGAAGGACAGAAGGACTCAGAGGAAGGAGAAGCAAGCGTTACTATCGGAAAAGCTTGGATCCGAGTCCCAGCCTGCGGTCTGCCACCTAGAAGGAGCAGGTGAGGGTGTCTGCCTATCTGCACTCATACCGGTGCCTGTGGCACCACCCCCAAGGCAATGTCTGGCACAAGTCCTTGAAAAAACACTAGCTCATTTCGGCCACTGTACACTTTCCAGCCAGTAGACCTTCTTTATCACTGAGTATTAATTCTAATATCTAGTAAGTTGCTTTAAAAAGGAAAATATTAGAAATAGCACAAAGCTTACTCGGGCTCATTTATAAAGGTCGTAGGTTTATCTTACTCTATACAGGGTGTTCTCAATGGGTGCTATCATCGCTCCCAAAGGGATGAAAAGAGTTTCTTGGAGGTAGAAGAAAAAATTTACCACTTTCGTGTGTAAAGCATAAAGATATACACGCAGTACATGAACGAATATACAGAGTTTAAAATTTCATGTGGAGTGATCAGGAAAAAAATATCTTAAGAGGCTTCTTCTTAGGGAGGTGAAAATGAAAATCAGGTTAAGAAGCACTGCTGTAGCCTTTGAGGATACAGCGGAACTATTCTCAACATCGCTGTGGCATTTTTTAATTAAAATAAATCAAAATTTAATCAATTTCTAACTGATTTTAAGAACTTTTCTTCAAGACGTGTCTTGTACTAATATTAAAAATAAATAAAGAGGCACAATTTGTGACTTTTGCTCCACCTACAGAAAGGCTGAGCAAGGAAAACAATCCGACGAATTTGGCACATCAGTTTCTCTCTCAGGAGCTAAGAAAGAGAAGGTAGTTAAGCAAGGTAAAAAGCAGAGGCAGATGAGGCAAGAAAGAATATGTGGGGGAGGGGCACACACTGCTGTACTCTCCCAGACAACCCTGAGTGATCCCATGGCAAGTCTGCCAGTGGCACCACTGAAGCAGGAGGTGCCACCTGCAGCCTGAAATGGAAAGAAGACGGTACCAAGCTGTAAGGCCTGCAGCATTTAACTTGCTTCTGAGGAACAAAAGGATGGAACAATAGGTCACACAGTCCAGAGAGATCTCTCCCTCCTTTCCTTCTGTTCTTATTTTCAGTCTAGACAAGAACAGCACATCTATTACACTATGCTCCCCAGCAACTGACAAGTGGTAGAATTGTTAAGCCTCACAGGCCTTGCTTTGTCACTAGAGTAAGCTTGTTTTGCTCCCTCCGGACAGAGGATGGACCACCAGAGAGTAAGAAAGCTGTCCCCCTCCTCTGTGGACCTAGCTCAGATGGTGCTCAGCTACCTATCCTCCAGAGGTAATATGCGGTGCTCAGTTTTTGGCCGCTTCTGCTGTGGCTCTTGCCTCTCCAATCTAATGACAGGCAGAGGCTGGGGCTTTACGGGCTGTTCCAGGCAGTGCCGGGTTTATACGGAGCCTTTATGCTCACATCCGAAGGAGCACAGTGCGAGAAACATAAAGGGAACTCAGTAAAATCTGCTGGCTGGCTCCCTGCAACCCATGAGCTTCACACCCAGCATCTTCCTGTCCTCCAAGGTTAATGCCACATTTGCTTATCACATACTTTGGTCATAAGACTAAAGATAAGGCTGTTCTGGCTGATCTACTAAAACCATACTTTAGAAAGGAGAACACCAGTCAAGACCTATCCATCCTTTAAGGTCCAGATCACACCAGCTCTCTCAACAAACCTACTTAGAACCTGATGTCTGAAACTGTTGACAGTTTCAAAGGTTCAATAAATTGAGAACCAAAGATCTGGGTTCTAACTCCTGCCGTCTAACCAGCAGCGCACCTGAGCAGCAATGCCAGTGTCTCTGAGCTGGGACTCTCCGCTTGTTAGGTAGGAGGGGGCAGCTTTTTTCCCAAGTTCTGCTGAAGTAACTGAGGGTTTTCAAACTTGAGGGTGCATCAGAATTTCCCAGAGGGCTTGTTACAGCCCAGACCGCTGGGCCCCGCCTAAGCTTCAGCGGCATGAGTCTGGGACAGAGCTTGAGAGGCTTCATTTCTACAAATGCCCGTCCAGAGACCATACTCTGAGAACGCACTGTGTTAACCCCATCCTGTTCCAGGCTGAGAGAAGGAAAAAAGACTGGCTGGATGCAGCTCACCCACTCAGCAGCAATAAAGCACAGTGAAACATCGTCCATACAGGACCATCTCAACTCTATCTGATGTAAAACACCAACATGTTTACCTCTGCTCACTCTGCACCACCCCAGCAATGTTGTTGCCCAAAGCAATGACAAACAAGAGCGCCAACACTACATGGCAAGACTTGGGCATAAGGTGGTCTGTCATCCAGATGATCCAGCCTAAGCTTTCAAAAACTGTTTATCAAAATGCATGCCTTTCTAACATAGTTTTGTGAAGCATGTAAATCATTTACACATTCAAAAATTAAATCAGGAGAAAAACCAAATACCATAAATGAACCAAAATAGAAAGTGAAACTAGCTACATATCGAATTGATAAACTGCACAAAGGAAAGAATTATTTCACATAACTTCTGAGCACAGCACTATGACTGTGCTTAACAGATATATAATAAGGACAAAACGAACTTCAGAGAAACTTTAAACTTCACTCCATGTCTACTGTAAGTAGTAACACTTATTAAAATTCTGAAATGATTCTTATATTCACTTAATTATAAGTCAAATAAATAAATGTATTCCTTTACTAAAGACAAAGAGTTTTCAGTCTAGGAGAAAAGAGAAAGACATATAAACTATACAAGAATAAAAAAAAAATTAAGGAGACAATGACTTTGAAAAATGTGTTTCCATGCTCTGTCTACTGAAAGGGTCCAGACGCGGCAACAACTCGGCGGCAATGAACACACTCAGCACTCAGACACTGGTTTCTAAATACACTTCCCACTAAAAGGAGCTACGGGGCCTCAGAGGAAGGGGTTCCACATTTTGGCAGGTAAGCCTTAAATACCTACTTATGCCAGAAAACAAGGAAGGACTCAAAAACGGAGGAGGCCAAGTCACAGGGCTACAAGAAGCTAGTCAATGAGTTCCCGTGGCCAAACTTGGCACGATTGGATTAAATAATCTTAACCTAATAATAGCAGATTTAATTGATGGAAACATATTGAATCAATAAAACTGCCCATGTCTACAGCAATATCCAAAAAAAGAGAGAGAACAAGGAAGGGTGGGAGTAGGTAGGAAAGGAAACTCTTCTTTATAGACAGATGTGAACTAATAAATGAAAAAGATGAAATCTGAAAATCATTATTTCCCAATAATAATAAAATCAAATGAATGCCAAAACCATGAGTTAAAAAGTTGTGGGTGAACATAAAATTCAGTGACAAGATATCACCCTGGAGGTTATTTATGAAGTGCAAAGCCAATAATCACCTGCACAGTGCAGAGCAGTGGCTGTCACCTCTCCAATCAAGTGATCAAACCTGGCGTCACTAACAGTGAGAAACCCAGAATGAATGTACCTCCCGATGTGATGCAATGTGAAGTAACGGATACCACCAATGAGGTGTTCTTGCCAAAAAACATTTAATCTGCGTCTAATCAAGCCTCTCAACCTAATTTCCAGGTTACAGGAAATACAGGCAGGAGGAACGAGTTAAAGCACAACATGAGGAAACTATCAGACAAGTTCAGAATGTAGGATATTTCATGAAACAGTTGGCTGGAGTCCTCCAAAAGTCAGTTTCTTTAAAAAAAAAAAAAAAGTGCAAGGGGCAGAGCGGGCGGGAGAAGAAGGGATCTAGATTTAACAGTGAGTTAACAGATAAGATAACCAAATATAATGCACAAACCTCAACTGGACTATGATGTGAAAAAAATTATTATAAAAACATCTTTGGCACAGTTGAGGATATCTGAATATAGACTAGACACACACGTATGTATGAAACTCTGGAATTAGTAATTCTCTGAGGTGGTATTATGATGATGCAGATTACCTTTTATGTTCAGAGAAGCCTGCTCAAGTATTTACAAGTGAAGGGCCCCAGTGGTGCCGCAGCAATGCACATACAAAACGTTAACTATTGAATCTAAGCGAAGGGTAGGGAGTTCATTCTTTCATCAGCTCTGTAGTTATGAACATTTTCATAATAAAAAGTTTGGAGGAAATTATGAAAATGGAAAACATAAAATTTAATTCTCAGAGACAAACCTTAACTCAAAAGAGTTTATGGACCCCAAGTGGGGAACCACTGATCACCTAATTCATCTTTTTACCATCCAGAGTGTCGCCTCAAAATAATGAGAGACCCTAAAGACTCACCATGTGTAACAGCAGTGATACAAACTGACATTAAGACAAGAGGACTGAAATGAAGGGGCAGGCTATCAAGAATTCAAACAACCAATTCAAGTATTCCTCTAAACACATCACATACAAATGAATGCACTCACAAGCTGCGAAGTCTGAACAAGCTCAGTGGGCAGAATCAATGCCAGGGCCTGCCTTGGTTCTGAGCCCTACGGCCTCATCTGCTATAATCTGACATCAAGGTCCAGATCGAATTCTTAGCTTGTAAAAGCAATCATCTGCCATGCCTTGTTTTGTGCATAGACTTCAATTATGATATTATATTATAGTTCTGCAAGATGTTATAACTGGGCAAAACTGGGTGCAGGGTACATGGGATCTCACTATACATGCTTCTGCAAATTCCTCTGACTATAATTTTTCAAAAACAAAAACAAAACACATAGTAGATCTCATGTCCTGGTCTTGTCTAGTTTGAAATATCATTAACCTGTTCCCTAAACCCTTCCCACAACTAATCAGATAAATGACAAGCTTTCTTCAAAATGAGACCTTCAAAATCCTAAAGATTATCAATCTTAAAACTATTAAAATCCAAGAAGAAATTTAAAGAGATCTTTACATCTCTTGCAAATGTAAGCCTCCCCTCTAGACCCCCTCAGTTTCCTGCACAGTCCCTGCCACATCGCCCCAGGGTAAGATGTGAATTCTCAGTTGCTTTGTTTTCCAGGTCACAGTCAAGTAAAGCGGGTGAGGTGGACGCAGTGCAGCTGGCCTAGGGCACAGTCATTCATAGCTGCCCAGTGGACAGTGAGGGAGGGGAGCGGGTCACTTTCCCACATCTGCTGCTCCTCTGGCCTTCTGAGCCTGAGAACTGAGGAGTAGCCTGATAACTGCCTCTCAACTTCACCGAAGGAACAGGCTCAAGAGTCTGGATGAGTCTGAGATTTTTCCCAATAATAAGCATTCATTCATATCTTTTGGCCCCTGAGGTGAAATTGAGTATAAGTCAGAAGCCATGCAGAATCCTACTCTCATGGACAGAACTCTCTCCAATAGCCCCTCCTGCTGGAGTTGAAACCAGAAACATCAGTTGCAAATTCTCCCTCACACCAGCCAGCTGCCAGGTCCCACCCAGGTCAATGCCTACAACTTCAAAAGGCTTGCAAGACCCTTGGTGTGTGTGCTGCAGGTGGGGGGGGGGGGCAGTCGGCAAGAGCATGCTTCTCAGGGTGCTGGCTTGTGCCCCAAGCTATGGCACAGAGGTCACTGAATGGAAACTGCACAGAAGAAACATTGCTGAGAGGCCAATATGGTCAAATGGCTGAATGGGTTTCTAATTTGTTCTGAAGACTCACCATCTGGTTTTCATTCCACCTGAACACATGGGTTTTGCATAATAATTTTTAAAGAAGTCCTGAAAATGCATTTTTCCAACACTGCCTGATTTTTCAGGCAAGGAAATACCTTCTGTATATAACCCAACAGAAGTGGAATACAGAAGTGTTCATTACACACAGTTATGTATTTTATAGCAATGCTCACAGAGAGATGCCTGAAAGGAAATGCACCAAAACACTAACAAGTATTGTAGGTGGTGGAAGTATAAGGACTTAACTTTCTTATATTTTCCTACATTTTACACTTTTTTTAGATAGTGATCCTACACTACACACTTATCAGAGCCAGGCTTACAGGAAGAAGATCTGCAGAGCAGGCAACCCTCATTAGATCCCACCCGAGATGGGACAGGGAGCATGGCCTGGTGGCCACAGCGGCGGTCAGCTAGAGCAGCACAGGCTGAAGTGGGTGAAGAAATTTAACTCCCAAGACTTCCACATGCTTCCTCAAACTCCAAAACACTACTTTTAAAGTGGCTCCCACGAGTCTGCCAATAAACAAGTCAGGAAGTGTGCTGACAAATACCAAGAACAGAGGCTCCAGCTCCGCCACTGCCCAGTGCAGCCAGCACCGGCAGCATGCACGGTGGGTGAGCGGAGGCTGGCAGGAAGGTGCCCCTGGTCGTTCCACTCACAGGTTGCACATCGTAAATGACTGGACTTTCGTATTTAAATTACGGTAAGATAGAATTTGCAGCTCCTGCACCTCTCTTTAAAATAATCTTTAAAATAACATTTAACTGGAAAGTATCCAATTTCCCTCTGGGCTGCATACTGCAACAGGATCACTGTAATACCACACGATAGTCCGTATCACAGCATGTTACCAGCAGCAATGGTGCATTTCCATTACAAACTCTCCATACCCTCTTTGGCAGAGAAAAGAGAGCAGTCATCTCATAAAATGTCACATCTTCAAATATTTTGTATGAAGATCTATCAGTTATTTTGTGGTCACAGCAAACAACATTTTCTAATTCTTACTAACTAATGTGGACACTGGAGATGAGTGTGTTATCAGGGACCGGGGGGAGAGTAGGGCAGCAGAAGGGCCCTCTCTAGATTATTCAACTGTTTTCAGAGGTCAGCTCAGCCTTTTTTTTCCTCCCTCCAGAGACCTCAGACTTGGGGACGTTATGGCTTGATTTAAAGATATCTCAAATCTCCAAGACCACTGGTTAACTCTCTATAGAATCTGTGATACATGGCAGTAAACCTCATTCATAATGAGGCAAGTCAGAAGCAATCCTGAGAATGTAAAGCAAAATTTCTGATGAAAACAGCTGACCCTTGAACAATGTGAGGGTTAGGGGCACTGACCCCTGCAGAGTTGAAAATCCATGTATAACTTTTGACTCCCCAAAAAACTTAAGTACTAATCACCTACTGTTGACCGAAGGCCTTATGTATATAATACATATACATACATATGTAAAACATATAATACATATTATGTGTATTACATACTGTATTTATATAGTAAAGTAAGCTAGAGAAAAGATGTTAAGAAAATCATGAGAAAATATATTTACAGTACTGGAAAAAACCTGTGTATAAATGGACTCACACAGTTCAAATCGATGTTGTTCAAGAATCAACTATAATTTAAAATTGGATGAATTTAGTTCATTATAATTTATGGCTTTTTTAAAAAATTAAATATGGACTCATGCATATATATATATATATATATATATATATATATATATACACACACACTTACTTTTTGTCTGAGTTCATTTCTCCTTTTTCCCATCTAAAGCTACACAGTAAATCCTCATGTGACCATTTCAAGAACTATTTTTTGCTACTAAATTTTGCCAACAATCTGCTCAGCATTCTAGCAGATGTTTCTGTTTTCAAACCTCTGGGAACTTGGCTGGATATGTTTTCTTTCCCCATGTTAAAAATAAAAGAAATGGCCCAAATGTGGCCTAATACCCTAGAGAAGCTTTTCCCCACCCCACACCCCTCAATCTCCCTATTCATGTGACCTCCATGGTCCCTTCTCAAATCTCTGCTTTTCCATTAGAGAAGATGTTTCCAATTACGGTCCATTTTGTTGCCAAAGATGACATCACTCAGATGTGTTTTTTTAAAGAAAATGCTACTGATTGTTAGTTACTTGGGGACCATCTGCAACGATTTAAGCCAACTATTGTGCTGAACCTCATGAACTCACAATGTCATAGGAGGGCGATTTGTTCAAGATCGAGTCTCCAAACAGAACAACACTCTTACACTGGGGGCTGGAGGGACAGGGGGATCCTTGTCTTTTATCTAATAATATCTTCAAATATACTTGTGGCCTAACCTTACCTCGGTAACATCCATGACTTTGATGGCTGCCAGCTGACCTGTTTTAACATGTCGACCCTGAAAAACAGAATAAGAAAGATAATTGGCACAACCGTTTTTGCACAATCACTAGAACAAAACTGTTGAAGTTTCGATGTATCATCTCTTCCGTACTTTTTCCCAAAGTGATGATGAAATAGTCCCATGCTTTCCAATAGAACAGTATGGTTTTTAACACCAATGAACCATACTTGATAAACAAAACAATTCACAGAACAAATGAGTTTCATCCCCTCTTTCTTTCCAGGGTTTAATTTACATATCAATACTTCTCAATCCAAGAAACTTAAATGTTTTCTTCTCCACAACAGGCTGACCACTCTTTCCTAATATGCCATATGAAGAAAATGACCAAAAAAAAACCACCTCTAAATGTTTATTGTTAAAATAGGTAACAGTCATTTTTCCCTAGTAGACTTCCCAATACCCATTACTTGATTTTACAAGAGTCATATTAAAGTCTTCTTTGACACTTTCTTGTAGTTCCAGTGTAGGGAGGTTGGAGAATAATTATCTAGAATAAAGGGAGTGTACAAAGAGATGGCAGGGAGGACACAGAGGGGAGAAAGGGAGTGGTGGAGAGAGGGAGAGGGGGCTGGGGGAGGGAGAGAGCTCTTTTACAGCTGTATTATAATTCCCGACCTAGAATCTAAAACTCTGTTATCCATTTACACTAGTAAGTATTTCAAACAAATCTGAGATCATTCTCCTCTCACCCAGAAAGGATACTAGGATTTAATTCTTTTCCATATGGTTCTTCTCCATCCATTCTTTGCCATGAACATTCTGCTGGTCATTTCCCAGATGAGTAACAAAGAGCTACCCAGGTACCCTGAGCACCATCCACTTAAGGACTCTGTGAAAAATGGTCCTTCTGCAACGAATGTAAAACAGGAAGAATGACTCCATGTTTTCCAAGAGCCTGCCCCTTCTGTGGTCTCATGATGGAGTGCTGCAAACTTTAGAATTGAAACCCAAGGAAAGCTTTATCTGTGTTCTGGAAAGTGTATGCAGGAACTCAAGTTACGACGAGACAAAACAACTCCATGAAAATGACACTGTTACAATTATGTCTCAACTGTATGTGGTCACAGTAGGATGGAGCCCAGCAATGGCCCAGGAGTTCACAAGCAGGGACTGCTCAACAGCTTATCGTACAGGACATCAGGACAAATACAATGCACAGGCCAAGACCCTCGTTCCGGCTCTCATCTACCCGCAGACACCGCCACTCTAGTGGGCACTCAGATGAGTCCTCCTCTGTCCACTCTCTCTAGATGCCCATGCGGATTCCTAGCCCTCGCTCACTAACTCAGCTTTCAACTACCTTAAGCCTGGTCTGTTTAGGCCCATTTCTCTTCTTCAAAAGGCACAGCCAATATGTGGGGAGGCAGCAGGATGCTAAAGTAATGTACTTATCTATGTTAAAAAAAAAAAAAAAAAAAAGAATAGAAAAAAGAAAACCTCTAAATTTGAAACAGAAATAATAATCTAATCTATCTGCTGAGATGGTCCACCATCACACAAACGAACCATAATGGCCAGCAAAATAGCCTGAGAAAAACTAAAGCTTGCATTGAAAATATTGAATGTTACACTTTGCATGTAATTATGTGCTAATGAGGAAGTTGCATGAAGGGTGTTTTGAAGTTTGAGACTATAATATACCATATCATCCCATTTCACCCTCCATTCCATCTCTTAAAGGCTGCTTCATATAATGTGCTCACCACAGACGAATACTATGACCACCCTCCTTCACCAGACTGCAGCCAGCATGCTGTGTCACTGACACTCCTGGCTTGTTCAGGGAGATCAGGATCTTAACATTAACAGGACCCTTCTTTCCATCACATTGCCTATTCTTAAAATATACCCATAAATGACTCGGTCAGTACTAAACGTGCATACCTAATATCCATGTATGAACCTGGCTCTTCTGTCCTACTGTCTACATTTCTTGGACATGGTGAGAGGTTCAAGGCCCATGGCTTGCTTTAGTGATGAGACACCACGTAACTATTAATGCACTTGTGAGAAATCTGATGATGAAAAGCCCAATACTATTCACCGCTACTTTCCCAACAAAACCGGAAAAATCCTATAAGGGCAATGAAACAGGGCGCCGCCCAGTTCCACAGATGAAGGGCTTTGACTGAATATCATCACTAAGTTACCTGCACAAAGTATGATGGCAGCAGGACCCCTTTTCACAAAGACTATATAAAAACACAAGAGACAGACTCCTAGTATTTCTGCCAACTCGTCAAATTCCTGCTATTGAAGTCATCTGCTTTTAAAGAAAAGCAAATTCTCTCAGAAGATTAGTAAACATAGCAAGATTTAGAATTAAACTGTTATTCTAATCGATGCTACTTCAGGCAAACTTAGATTGTTTCACACTAACAAGAATTGTCCCCTTCAGTAAAGCAACCTCCATGGCACTTGATTCATTTTTAGTCTTTAAATGAGGAAAATGCATGTTTCTTTTTTTAAAAGGAAAACTCAAACTCTTCCTGGCAGACATCCAAGCTAACGAAAATGCCCTAATTTTCTACTCTCCTTCATGATTCTAACAGTCAAAATTGCCAACTTGCGTTTGCAAATATGCATTACATGACACAAGTTCCAAGAAAAAAAAACCACCACATGGTTATAAAATGCAGGGCAACTGTGGCAGCCCATCTGCCTCTAAAGAAGTCTGTCCTCAACCCACAGACAGGAGCCTCGCAGAAGAAACAGCAGTCAGGGGAAGCTTTTAAATCTCAAGAGAAAAAGGTGGCGATGTTCCTATCTTTCTAATTCTCTACCACCACCAAGTACTAGGTAACTACTAATTCGTGCTGCATAATCCTTACCAAGACCCCAACAGCTCTATTAAAATTCATCTGATGAACAAGATGCTCAATGAGAGGCAATTCCAGTGGTCTCATTCACAAGGGGAAACTCAGAGGGGATGCGAATGAATCAAGGAAATGAGAGAGAGAGAGCCCTTCGCTAGGATTCCACCCTAAGGGTGGTCATGCCACTCGCTGTTCAACACCAATCATCCGACCGAAACATTTTACCACTTCTTCTCCAACCCTCCCTAGCATATCCTTGTTACTACATGGCACCACCACCTCATAACTTAACAAGGAAGTACACTGCAACTGAGCACCTTTTCTGTTCCTGCTTCTACTTAATCTCACCTCTCTTCACAGAATCATAAAGCTTTTGTACTTGAAGTGAGAGAGAGCAGACCAAATATTGGAGAAGGCAATTCTATTAAGTTTATGACACTGTGTAAGGTGAGCAAACACAATTTAGGATTAACAAATATTTTTTTCCCCTCGACAACCCTGAGAGATGTGTGCACACTTAACAGCCTGACCTGGAAGCAAGCATGGCCCTGTGACACCTGTGAAGCATTCCTATCCTGGAGACAGGGCTGTGAGAACAAGACACAAGGCACTATGATATCCTCCCTCTTAAGACATTTAGTGAACAAGGCACTTTGTATGCATTTTATTATTTATCCCTCATATATCCCAACATATGTCATTATCCCCAAGTTATGAGAAACTGAAGCACTGAGAAGGGTTAATTAGCTCAAGATTCACACCCAGTCTTTGCCCTGTACCCAGGTGTGGACTTTAAAATAGAAATGACCACAAAAACATCCTATCTAAGCAACTTACAAAAGGACTGCCAATTACACTATTCTGAAACATAAATATTTTAAGTGATTATACTCAAACATGGCAACACAGTAACCAATAATACTTATTTTCAATCCTTGGCCTTTGCTCTCCTCCTATAAGAAATCGGGAAAAGTTAATGAAAGAACACTCAGAAGGACACCTTTGGATATCTGACAGCAGGTGTGAGCATATTCAGAGCCCCTGGCTTTCTAAAACTGATAATGGGCTTTTGTTTGTTCCTTCTTTCATCTCATAAATTTTCTTTCAACAAACATTGGAGATCAGATTTTTTCTTTCTGTTGAGTTCAATCTGAAACAAAAACTTTAGAGAGTTAACTGCCTGAACTTGGCTTACTGTTTGCTTAACAGCAAAGCCTGCCAAGGCAAATCTCAATAAGCTGAAGACTGACTGCATTTGACCAGTGCCCAGGACGTGCACCATCCCCCTCCCCCGCCTCCGACCACTGCCAAGGGATAAAACATCATGCCTGCCTTCAAGGAACTTATAATTTAGAGGGGTGTGAAAAAACCCACAAGGAACATAACATGGTGACAGAAAAACACTGCATTCTGTAGCAGAAACACTTAGAAAACAGGACGGCGTGAAAACTGCTCTGCTTTGACCAGAAGTGACCTCTCCTATGGGGCAGTAAAGCAGACCCACCACGGAAGCTACAGTGGGCCTTCAAGGACTGCCCTCACGGCCCTGAAGGTAATCAAAGGACAGAATATAGATCCCTTGAGATTTGAGCTGCAAATAATCCTTATCAAATTCCAGAAAGGGACGGGTATGTAGCTATCCACAGTCCAGGAGAAAGGGAGAGAATGCAATGATTCACCCAGGACTAGACGCTGTGTCACAACGCTGCATCACCCCTCTCCAGACATGTAAAGACAAAAGGGGTGTGTCAGACACTGCACCCGACCAGTCTTCCCTGAAATTGCAAGAGGGGCTTCCACCATGATGTGACAGGTGCACCTGTGCCAGGAGGGGCAAAAACCTGGCTGCCTCCATGCCATCCAACTTGGAAGCTTTGTTCCTCAACCTAAATGATCTTTAGTGGTGTTCTGTTGCTTTGGAGATGTAATATTTGGGATATAATTTGAGGATTATCGTCGGGGGAGAGGTGTCAGGTCAAGTTCAGTTTCTCACTTTCACCCATGATATGCAGACTTCCAGGCCCCACACCAGACCCAAACATGAGAATTCTGTAAGTGAAGTACAGGCATCCATGGCTTTTTCATCCAGTGTCTAGTGAGTCTTATGCATTCTGAGGTTTGGAAATTACTTCTCTGAGCTTGTATGAAAAAGCCAAAATTCAAGTTCTCATATCTTTTTTGGACTATATAGTATTTATTACAATAATATATGCACTCGTTGTCTTAGGTGGGAGTTTTGGTGTAAGAAGTTTAGACTCATCATAAGCAAATTCTAACAAACACCAATTATGTTGATCCTAAAAATCATATAACTTATATTCTGAAATGAACGGGCAAGCCTAGTTCAACAAAACAGTTGATTTTACTGATGAGAGAAACCGAAAGCTGGAAAGAAGACACACGCCTAGTGGCAAAGCCAAACCTGGTTTGCCAATTCTCTCCCCAGGATTTCTCACTCACATCACTCATAGTTTAACTTAAAAATTCCAACTGGGGAAGGGGGATGAACCGGCAAAGCACAGAGGATTTTTAGGGCAGTGAAAATATTCCGCACCATATTAGAATAATGGATGTCATTATACATTTTTCTAAAGTCAGAGAATGTACAACACCAACAATGAACTCTAATGTAAACTATGGACTTTGAGTGATGATGATGTGTCAGTGCAGGTTCATCGATTAACAAATGTACCGTCTGGTGGGGGATGCTGACATCGGGGAGGTTATGCATGTGTGGTAGCAGGGGGTGTATGGGAAATCTCTGCACTTTCCTCTCAATCTGTTACCAGACCAAAGTCCATGTGCCCAATGCTTCGAAAAGGCCAAAACTCAAAACGTCAGAGTATGGAGTAAGGAAAGAAGGTGCCAACCAAGAAGATGGGAGCCCTAGTGGTGCCTCGAGTCCATCTTGCTCGCTGGATCAGGCCAACGGTTTTTAAGGGGCGGGAAGTGCTGGCAGGGCAAGTTTTAACCGGAGGACTTTGGAACTTGGTCACTTATGGTAAAGGGACGTCAACAAGGATCTTCCTGGACAACGGACCCTTGGCTTCTGAAAGGTTTCTGGTGTTCAGGTTCCAGTAGTATCCTTTGGTTGTGTGGGGAGGAAGAAGGGGACTCTGGTTCTGGGTGCAGCTGGAAGTCAAAGTTTTCTCCTCTGCACATGTTTTGCTGCATGACTTGAGATATTGCTCTGCTGTCTCTGAAAAGCAACTCGCTAGCTATCTCGTTAGCTAGTTCTGTGATTACAAACTTTGCTGTTTAACCTAAAATTGCTCAAAACAATAGTCTTTTAAAAACTTTTTTAAAAATCCAACCTACTTCCCCTTATATTTTATTTTTAAGAGCAAATACAGAACCTACACGACCAGTGGTGAATGGCATGAGTTCAGTGACCACTCTTGTTAAGATTCTACATACATCCAACCCCAAATCAAAGACCAGCTTAACTGGTTCTGCACTGTAAACTCCAAAAACGGGGCCCTCTCGTGAGTGTTCTTTTCTGCAAAAATCCAAAATTCAACCAAAGGCAGCAGGCGTATTATCCAGACAGCACTCTGTGAGCCATCCCAGAAAAGGAACCACGTAATTAACTTGGGAAAGAGATGGCTCAGAGCACTTCAAGAAACATCTGTCTTCTAAACACCTTCTTTCAATACAGCAGAAATAATGGCAGCATGACTCCACGGACACGTGCTTTTCTCATCACGCTCCTCCAAAACCCAAACCAAACGTGAAGTGAACAGGCTCATATTTTTGCACATTTTATCCTTGTTAACTACTATTTCTTATTACAATTAACATCTGTTTATCTGCCTCCTCTTTCCTCCCATGATCAAGGCTGTGGATGAGCAGGAAGACAGAGAAAGCACAGGAATATGTAAGTATTACAAGATCAGTCAAGACTTGTGAGTTAATGAGAACACAGTGCTTCTATTCCCTGAAGTTTAAAATTAAAGGCTTTGACTCAGAATTATGCCTTTCTTAGGTCAGAGCTACCTTATCTGGAACAACACTCCATTTAAGGAAAATTATGTCTCAATAGCAGAGAATGTGTACACTTAACTTCTAAAAACGAAACAGTCAAATAGCATGCTAAGACTTCAACAAGCTAGTGTCCACCTTCCATTAAGTGAGTCATTCTCCATAGCTGAGTCAGCAGACAGCTAAAAAGGTAAAATTATGCATCGCATCTTTTTTCCTTAAGGGACCGACCTGGGTGGGAATCTTTGTAAACTCTGCATGTTAAAGATGCTTTTCTTAATGGCTCAGGAGAATCACCGTGAACATCAATTACTATCCTGTCCTAGAAATTAAGTGACAGCCTCAGGGAACATGATGACAGGCAGAGGTATTCTGACTCCTATGAAGAAAGGGCCCACTCAACCGAGCCCCACAGGCTTGTTCTGTCACTTTCAGCTGCGTTCAAGAAGGGGGTGGGGGGTGGCCAGACAGCAAGGTAAGCTCCAGCTAGGTGTCCTATCACTGTGGCAACAATCACCTTTATTCTGAGAAGTGGAGACAACCTGGATGAACACATAAATGAAAGGGTGCAAGAGAGGAAATACTGCCAGGCAGCAGGAGAGGGCAGCTGCTTTTTGAGGACACCCAGTGAAGCTGCTTGACAAACGGACAGTGTTCCTTCCAAGGGAGGCAGCAGCCCTCGCTATGATGTACATGTGAGCCCGTGTCTAGACTGTTAGCATCCAGTGTGAGGAATTATGCTTTCAGAGAGAGACTGGTAAATTAAAAAGCACCAATAGTAAAGAGTCCAGAAAATACAAAATAGGACAAAAATTAGAATATCTGTTCTTACATTAATAGTAAAAGAAAAGGCACTGGCAAGTCTTCATATCAGAATATCTAAAACAATGGAGATTTCAGATCTATCACTAACATTTAATACACATTTGCACCTGCTTTTTCCTCTACTCACTTGAAAAAATCCTACTGACTTCGAATTCAGAAATTTCAGTTTAAAATAACAAAAGAGTATTTAATAGCATGAAAAAGCTCCAAATCCATATTTACACCAGACAAATGTGTGTGTAAAGTTATTCTTCTACCTTACCAATATCAGATAAGGCATACCACATTCAACAGCTAAATTATTAAGCTGGTCATGTAAGATCTGAAATTCAATCATATGACTGTCAAGATACATTAAATACTGTACTCCTGAAGGTAATTTAATTCAGCATTGGATAAGACAACTGAACGACAGAGACACACATACAACCCATAAAACACACATTCCCAACTTAAATGCTCTCACAGCAAGAGCTGCACATAAAACAGTGTCATATTTGTTGACTGTCTGAATCTACTAAAAATAGTGAGGGATCTGCGAAAGCCATCACAGTGTCTGAGATCAGCTTTGAACAAAGGCAGCAGGGAGTCTTCTGAGGTCAAACTTTCCAAAGTTCAAAACCACCATGGTCACTAAGTGTTTCCCTCTGGTGTGAAATATCTTCAAGGGTTCGAAGAGGATAAACCCAGTTATATAAACGCTATCACAAAATAATAATTGTCTATTCATATTTCAAGCAAAATGCGTAACTAGAACTCTTCTCTAGGACCCATACCATGAATAACACCTATAACTGCTATTAGATATTGATATATTTTCTTACTAAAACCAAGTCATATACCACATTTCATTATTTTAATTACAAGATTAACGACCCATGTTTATCTGGAATATAATTCGCAGTCTGAACTCCTCTGTCTTTGGCTCTCCCATGGCAACATCCAGGGTAACCAGAGGTCCCTACTCCAAAGCAAGGAGTCCCATCTTCTTTTTTTTTTACCTAAAGTTTTAACTTTTGAGTTAAGAAAGAATCTGGATAGGGAGCTAGGCCTCATGACAGAGCAGCAGGGGAACTCAGTGTCAAGGTACAACATAACCCACAGGGTTCGCTGAAGCACACCAGCCACTGTGAAGCCAGAGCAGATGCTCGACCCCAGAGTTCTACGAATCCACAAGACTCCTGAGGAGTCCAATCACACACAAAACAGTGACTTTTAACACAAAGCTTATTTATTATAATGGCTAATCATTTCCCCGGTACAAAAGATGAAACACAGAATTCTGTGGGTTCTCTTCTTCTTCTCCCATCACTAACCCCATCCCAGACCAAGAAGTTTTCCTACATTTGTCTCTTGTGACTTCATAGTATGCTTGGTTTTTCAGAATTATACCCACCGTGTAATTTCGATATTAAAGTATCACTTCAAGCATCGCTAAAGCACTCAAACTGAGCTTTCTCATTGGCTTAGAGAAAAAAGTTGAAAGCTTCAGACAAATCAAAAGGCCAAGCGATTAAGTGATACAAGGGATTCTGATTCCCTTCTGGGTTCCTGATCCACCCTTGGTCCTTCCGACTCATCACCAGCCCAACCTTCAATTACGGTTTTCGAATTGTTCCTTACTTTTTCTTAGCATTTCAAGAAGTTGACTCTAAGATAACGCTGCCCTTGAACCTGGATATATTTACAGTATTTACATAAAGTCACACTGTAAGCAGCTATGTGTCTCCCCAAATGATTTCCAAATACAAGCAGAATCTCGTTTCTGACTCTAGACTACTTCAGCTGTTGCGTCTTCAGTGCTGGCATAGTTTAGGGACATAATACCTTCTTGGAATGAGGTCTCTAAAAGGCAGCTTAATATCATCGATGAATTCTATGGCTTTAAGCAAAGCGAGTAATGAAACTAATTTTACCACAGACTAATTGATATAAATGAGAGTTAAGTCCTATGCATCTCATCAACATTGTGAGGAAACATCACTCAAGGACCACTATATTTGTTTTGCTTCCGGCTTTCAAATCCTGTACACAACTTGCATTTGCCTCTGCTGAATATTCACAGGGTATTCCTTTCGTTTCTCCCAAGTCTCCTATTTCTTCTAAAAGAGAGGTGCAAGAGAAGTCCCATCTGGAAGTCTCCCTTCGAGGCCCTGCTTGACACTGTTTACCAGAATAATGCATCCACTCGGTCGGCTCAAGTTTCCAAAGTCAAAGCTTCCTCAGGCCAACTCATACCAAGTCCCGCAAAACTGACCTCAGTCAAATGAAAACAGATCACTGATGTCTTAAGAAATATTTCCACAGAAAATAGAGAGAGTTCCTGCCTCAGATCGAAAACGAAAATTCTCCCCTCAAAGCATCTTTTGTTAAACATCACAATCTACTACACAGAACCATATTATAAAAAACAGGAGTTTTCCTCAGTATTACATACCGTTTCTGAGTTGTACCTGCCCATTATAGCTTTCTAAGAATAAGAAGCATAATGAGAGACTCTGTGAATGAGTAAATAGAAGAACAGTGTTATAACTTCACGAAGACTAGAGTAAACCTAGTGGGCCAATAAAGTTAAGTGTTCTGACCCCTCCCTGACCACTCAAGACGAGGCCAGGCACTGATCATGTTATGAAACTAAAGGAGTAGGCCAAGTGTAGTGGTGATAAAGTGTATGCTTCCACTTTTCTGTCTCCTCCTTCCTGCCAATAAATCTCCTCTCCCACCCTGCAAAAGAAAGAATGACAAAGAAGCAGCTACTACACATCCATTCTTTCAACAAATACATTTACTATTGTGCCTGGCACATGCAAGTGCACAGACACTTGAACACATAATAAAGGCAGTCCTCAGCATGATCTCACAAAGAAGGAAATCATCCCTATTTTACAGAAGGAAGTGGCAGCTCCATGAGACTAAGAAACTAGCCCACGGCCACATGGTAGAGAGGGAGAGAGGGAATCCTAACTCAGGATCAGCACATTTCCTTACAGGCCACAGCAATTTAGAGCTAACGGTCAGCGTTCCAGAAGCTACTCCCGTTCCACTCAGCAAAGAGACAATGGCGGGCGGGTGGAAGTCGGGATGCAAAAGCTGGTGAGAAAGAAGCACTGTGGTCAGTCAGGGGTTGGTAGGTCCCTTCATACAAGTACGTGCACTTTCCTGCCTGGGCCCCTGGGCAGAGGGCCGCTTCCATTAGGGTTTTATGAACACTCTCTCCTCTCAACTCCTCCTAACTCAATCTCCACTCTTCAGTCAACCCCTAACTGGTCCCACAGCCCCCAGTGTTGCAACCAAGGCACCCTAAGAAGCCTGACAGTTGCCAAGTGATCACCCCAAAGCCCCACTGCTACTCCCACAGTCACCTCCTACCCACCCTGCAGAACTCCTGAGAACATTACTGGAGTCCAGGCAAAGCCTGGGGCTGCCAGTCAGAAAGGGCAAGATTCAGAAAATGACCTAAGATTTCACCACTGCCTGAGAGAATCAGAAACCCCACAAGTCAGGGATAAGGAAACGAGACACTCACAAATCTATGCAGTTGCCTAATGGGCTCTGGCCTCCAACATCCTTAACTTGGGAGGGCAGGAGTGCCCGGGGTCCCTTTATTCCCAAGGATATGGGGCTCTGCTTTGTGGGTCAGGCCAAAACCACCCTCTGGTCTTCATCGACCCCCTGCTGAGACGACATCTGTCAATGGACTTGCCGCTCCAGGGAAGGAAGGCATTCTCAGCAACCAGCAGCCACTAGCATCCAGAATTACCTGAGAGAACCATAGGTAGAAAGAGGGCTCTGAACTGAAACCCTTAGAGTCACAAATACACCAAAATTTTCTTTCCTAAGATAAACCCACAATATTAAAAGTAAAAATAAGTTCTGATTATCTGAGTCAACTGCTAACTTTGCCACAGAGCAGCAGATTTATGATCCTGAAAGAGTCACTTAACTTCTCAGAAGTGTGGCCACCTCACTATAAAATGTCCATGGCTCTGAGGTCTGCTCCCCAGGCCAGCATTTTGATTTACAAGGCACTGGTCTTCACACCAGGGATACAACTATGACCACAGTAGGTAAAATCTGTGTTCTCTTCCTAAGAGGGGGACATAAGCAATACACAATGAATACGTTTGCTGTTGCTGTGAATACGATGCTGATGGTTTTAAAAAAAAAAAAAAAAAAAAGCTACAGGGAAAAACCTAGCAGAGTGAAGAGGAGAGGGCATGCCAGGAAGGGGTGGTTGCTATTTTATATGGGTGGTCAGGGAGGCCTCTCTGACACCCTGTCATTTGGGCAGAGCACCGAAGGAGGTGGGGAATGCCTTGTCCCAAAGGACCGTGTGAGCCAAAATTAACCTTCACGGACAAACTCACAGGCGCCCTGGTGGCCACAGCCCCACTACCTTGGCCAGGGTGTCATCCTCTGTGACTTGGAGGCGACATGGTGTTCTATTCAGGCTTCAACAATGGTGACACATTCCCCTCCTTCAGGTGGACAGCAGCACAGTGCCCCCAGGATGTCCCACTGCAGCATATCTCTAAAAACAGGTCCGCCTAGCACACATCAAGAGCAGGACCTCTTCTCTGGACAAGCCAAGCCATTCTTAGCACGACTACTTCCTCATGCAAAGCTCAAGCTTGGGTTGTGGAGAGAAAGCTGCAAGAGGCAAAATCAGAGGCAAAAAAGCTTCCAGATTCCCCCATTTATCACCTGACTACACGGCTTCTCCAGCAAAACTCATTCTCAGGGTTGAGATCTGAGGCATCTACTGGCAAAGCCCAGCTATGATTTTTTTACCAAACACTGAAAGCAAAGTCTCCCTTTTTTTTTCTATAAGTACAATAGAGGGAAAATCAATAGTTTTAATTGAAAAATAAATCCCAAAATTTACGGTGCACATCACTGCGTATTAATATTTGGTATGTGGCTACTTGCGCTGTAAGGTTACAAAATTCAAATACTGAATAGTAACAAAAACCTATTAACAGAGCCATATTAAAAGCTGCTTCTGTGTACTGTTGTCTTGCTATGGTTACACTTCTACCATTTCAGATTACCCAGCATCTTACTTAGAGAATTCTTTTGAGTTCTGCGACCAGAAACCACTCTCTAGATGCTAATAGCAAGGCTCTTCTCTCTGATAAGGCACTGACTAAACTGGACATTTCCTATAGTGGTGTGTGCGGGGGTTGCTTTTTGTCTTTTATCATTGAATATTACCCAAATTGAGTCTGCAAAATCTCTAAAACCCAGATTTTTAGTTTATCTTGAAAAATCAACTTGTCAAAGCTGCGTCCTAAGGCCCAAGGAAATAAAGTCTAGAGCTGAGCTGAGCAGAGGCTGCACAGGGGACAGGGGGGTGCGGGGGAGGCACACACAGGAGCTCTCCAGCCCTCACTGCTCAGAATACTCACCTCTATAATACTGACACGAGCCAGGTGCCCTGGATCAGAGGCGGTCTCAGTGGCTCTTCAACCCTGGCTGACAACCAGGCACTGGGAGAGATTTGTGTTGTTGCTGGGTGTTTTTTATTTTTTGGTAATTATACATGATTGGGCCTCACCCCATCTATTGGCTCAAAATCCCTAGGACTGGAGCTAGAGTATTTTGTAATCGCCGCTAAATAATTCAGAATAACTGCAATTACAGCCCCACGAAGACTAATGTCAGACTCCAGTATGAACCTCCAAAACCCATGTTCCCAATAAAAAATGAAAAGCCCCCCTAAACACCACCCCCCAGATTACAGTGTAGCTAATAAATGCATGGTTGTTATCTCCAGATACATAAAACAGCAGGTGTGGCCCCGCCAGCATAGGAGAAGCCCAAGTAGCAGATGCCACAAAACCTTCCAACAAAAACAGTGACTGGTAAACTACCAAAGACGTGCCCTGCCTCCTTCCCCCGTTCCCTGGGGGGGACCATATTAATTTATCATCCAAACAGGACACCTGAGAATGAATGAGGCACTAATAAGACAGGTGCCAGGACAGCAGGTGCAAACCAGAGCTGCCTTGGGCAAACAGAAGGTATGGTCACCCGGCCCTTCACTGCGCTTCAAGAATTTTTGGTTTAAAGGGGAAAACAAACAAACAAACAAACAAAAAGACGAAAAAAGCACCCAGATGGTGAGTCACTAATTATTAGATTCTAAGGTAGAGACAGAAGACACCCCACCCCCAGCACCCAGCCCTGCACCTCCTCGCTACAGGCCCTCAGTAAACAGGTTTTCAAAGAACAATCAGGAGGCCAATGAAGGCTGAGTCTTGAGTGTGATGCTTGTGCGATGAACCTATTCAGTGACCTGTAAACACAACCTTTGCACACAACCTCAAATAGGAAGGCCTTCAATCTCTCAGGCATTCTCCTCAGAGACTTTCTGGCAAGTCCGCCAGAGCTGACCCAGCTTCAACAGCCCCATCTGGAAACAAACTCAGTGCGACACAAAATCTTCACAGGAAATACAATCGAATGAAGGCCAAAGACACCTGGGATCTGGCTCACTCCCGGGGCACAGAGCTCCTCCGCCTGCCTCTGGGGTAGACAGTTGGCATTCTTCCCTTTCCAGGTCTGGCTATAGGCCAGCTGCCCCCAGCAACTTACCCTTCTAAACTGCACCTGGCAGTGGCCCTGGAAAGCCACTCAACAATAACATGCAAGTAGCCTAAAGGGTTGAGCCTGGTGGGGACTCCTGGCATACAACTACAAAGCCTACGAGCGCCACAGCCACCGTACAGACCTTAAAAAAGGAGAGGAGGAAACCTTAGTTCATCAGAACTACAAGCAAATGGCCTGGAATGACACATGCACCATCACTGACTCCCAGGAGGGGCCTCTGGAGAAGCCCTGGGGGCTGCCCACATCCAGTCACACTGGGCTCCTCCTCAGCCTCCCCCGTCCCAGCAAAGAGCCTGCCCAGGGGGTACGTGGGTCCCTTCAGCACCCAGCTATTTCTCAAAATTTGAACTGAGAAGGACAGCATGAGGGGTTTGGGGGCAATGGAACTCCTGTGTTCTGACTGTGGTTACCAAGTCTATACACGTGTTCACACTCGTAGACTTATACACCAAAAGAAAACAGAAGTCAAGTTTACTTAATGACAATTTTAAAAATAAAACTGAAATACTGAAGGGAAGCAGGAATGACTCAAACCCCAATACACCTCTTTGGCCTGTTTTCCTGTTTGCTCAGTGAGGGGCCTCTTAGACAGACAGGCACATCCGCTGAGGGGTTTTGCTGTGTTGGCACTGTCTTCCCTCCCTCCCCCTCCTGGCCCTCACATTTCCTGTTCTTGTGACACTACCATGCAACAAAGCTATAATTCAGAGTCTCCAATCATGGAAATATCGAAGCCAGGACAGGTATAAGTCAAGCCCCCGAGGGCCCATTAGAGCACAGAGGGGCACAGGGAAGGGGTCTCGGATTCCGCAGCATTTACAGACCACCCTACACCAACATGCAAGTGGACTCAATTTCCGAAAACCCAGTACAAAGAAACTAAACTCTGTCAACCCAAATAAAGCAGAGTAATTAACACGAATCAGTGGGCATCATTACCAACTTCCGCAGCCTAGTCTCCTCATCAGCACCCAAATCTCAACGTTCAGACAAGGACACAGTAAAGATGTGTGTGGAAAGCGCAGATACAGGCATGTTAAACTGGTGGGCACGAACGCCAAGAGACTTCACTCGCTTAGAAGCGCTGCTGTCGCTCTATGAAGCGCTGACCATGAAGCGGACTCAGAGAGGGGAGGCACAGGATAGAGAAGACTCGATGGCCACTTTCTTTCTCATTCTTTCTTGAATGATGACACGCAAAATAATCTCATCTGGATTTCTGAAAAGGGGGTCACAACAGTCCACAAAATTCACGTAGAGATAAAAGTTTCTATAGCTGTGCCTCTTCTCAATCAGTACCTGTGGTTCCTCAAGCTGGTACTCAGATCAAAGAATTTTTTGTAATATTCACTAGAGTTGACCAAGTTTGAAAAAATCTTATTGCGTGTTTTTTATGTGTGTGAACTATAACTTCAGATACAGGGTCTGTTTAAAATGAGGGACATCTGACCATAAGCCCTAGGGAGAGAGTTTGCTCTCCTGGAGAATTAAAAAAAAAAAAAGAAAAAAAGGAATTTGTTTCAGAATGACTTCGAGTGGCCGAGATGCCGAGGACAAATGTGTGGGCCTCCTCCCCCACTCCCTTATCAGGGGTCACCCGCGTCCCCCATGAGGGGATCACACCCAAGCAGAGGGATGAGCAACTGCGCTCGTCTCGGCGATGTCCTTTCAGTGCACACTCAGCCAGCAGGATTCTGAGCCCTAGCAGAGCAGTCATGCAGCATGGGGACGGTAGGTCTAGCCTGAGGCCTGGCCTGACCATGCTCAGGGAGACCTGAGAGGCCCGCAGGGAAGTCCTGCTGACCCACCACAGACCTCAGTGTCAAGACCACCGGCAGTGAGATTTCCAAACTGTCCATCACAAGGCATCAAACTATTGTGTTTCACCCTTAGGACTCCAGTAAATTACATAGGGATTTTGCTTCTATTTAAAGAATGACAGTGAGTGGGTCAACAGGGCATCTTCTCATTACAGTGTCCAATTCTTCAAACGATGGCATCTATTCTGGAGCACTGCTCTCAAATCACCAGGCGGGAACAGCAACGGCGGGTCTGGCCTCATCAACTGGAACCACAGTGCAGCTAAACTACTGGGCTGCCATCCACACAGCCCCCTGTGCAGTTGCAAAGACGGTGATGGGAACAAAACTCAACCAGAGAAGGGCTAGTACCAATGTTAGGTGGGAAAACGCTTCCCCCACGCCCCTTTCCGGCAGGCACCTGAAACTCAGCAGAGAGAGATTGAGCAGCTAGCTCAGAGGAATACATGAGAGGAAAATGGACTTACACGACTGGACAGGACAAGAGGAGAGGGATCTGCACACTTAAAGAAGCCCCAGGCCTAAGTATAAGTGATACAGCAAGGGGCGGGGCGGGTGGGCGGGGGAGGGGGGGTGGAACTTACTAAAACAGCCACGCCCTGGTCCCACCTCACTGCACATCCCGGTGGTCTGGAACAAGTTCTCCCACCAAGTTAATCATGTCTCCAGGAAGGTGCAAGGAGGTTTGCTTTTGCTCCTCTCCCGTTTCTGCTCACTCTATCAGCATGTCTGCTCTATGGGGGGAAAGAGCACCTATCTACGCAATCCACATCAGTCTTAGATCCTGCCACAATGTGGTGCCACCTTGTTGTCGGCTCCAGCCTAAGTATCCACCAGGTCAATTCTGGGTCTGGTGGTTGGCTGTCACGCAAGACAGCAGCGGCAATTCTAAGAATGCCAGGTTAGACGTCTTAGTCCAAGCAATGGAGATTAGGCAAGGAGGACACTAGGGACTCGAAGAGCTACCCTCTGTGTAGTAAATGAGGCTGGACAGAAGGTGAGCTGACAGTAATCACGTTAAATCTAAATTTGCATTTCCAAAGTTTTACAGTATAACATTTTAATTCTACAGAAATTAGAATGAACTAAAATGTTTTGTGAAATTCAGACCTAAGACATATTTTTAAATGGTCACCTTTGAAGTTCCGACTACAGGTATGTTAACATCTTGTTAACAGGAAAGAAACTACGAGCAACTCTCTTAAAGTTCAGACCTTATTTGCCAAAAGAGAACAAGTGATATGATCAATCAGCCAACAGTCACTAAGAGATGAGAATGAAGCTAGTCACCCTCCTAGTCAATGAGTTTATGAAATGTAATTTTTCTTATAAAACTATACCAAATAAAATTCAGAGAACTTTACCTCACTGAAATCAATCACCTGTCAGTTGTCAGTCATCCCCTATTTCCTTCCAGACATTCCTTTAAATATACAATCCCCAACAAAATGGCTCAAAATCATGACTCAAGATCTCACATTTCTTGATTAGGATCACAATGCCACAATCTTATTATTAATATAAAAACACATTATAACTCAATTCATTTCTAATATAATGCAGAAGTATACACCACACAAATCTTGAATGATTTTTCCACCCTACACTACTCTACTCCCATGAACTTATCCTTATTCCTTCTCAAAATTCTATCCACCACAACCATCTTTCCCTCCTCTTAAGAACAAACTCATGCGTCTGTAAATACCAGAAGGGCAGGGACCCTACCTTGCTGACTTTTCACTGTTACAACTCTAGCAACTAGCTGACACTCAGTAAATATTTGTTAAAAGGATCTGAAACTCACTCCACATTTTGTTTAAATGAAAACTCAAGAATAAAAGAGACTTTAATCAAGCACTTCATTTTCTCATTTAAAAAAAGCCACATCACATACCACCACTTAAGATTTGGTAAACTATAGTTACTTCCAAGAAGCCATATGTCAACAGTATGCACGAGATTTTGGCAAAAACAAAAGGCAAAGATTTTCTTTTTCATCTAAAATTACTAAATTAGCATCTAATAAATAAAATCCCAGACCATCACAGATTCTTCTCCTTTTAGCTTTGTAACCAAATTAGAAGGGTTTGAACAGGCTTCCACCAACCGTGGTCACTGACATCCTGTGCCTACTGAGAACTAGCATCTTCTCACCACAGAGCAAATAATGTACGTGTGTTTTCTGCTAAAAAGGAGAAGGAGCAACACAAAGGCCAGAAAAGGGTGTTTTCTTAACAGACATTTAATTGAGTAGCTCCTAAAACTCTTGGACCTCGATTGCCCAAGTCCCAACATCAATGATATGGCTGCAAACACTCTTTGCTGTGAGCAAATCTGCTAACCTACCCCAATCCACTGCCCGCCGATGACAGGAAAAAAAAGTGAGGCCATATGCTATTGGGGTTGGGAAAGACGATGACAGAGGGGTTACTGCCTTATCTCAAGGTGTACACAGGAAAAAGTGGACTGAGTGGTTTGTACAGACACTAACGTTACAGAAAAGCTAGCAAAATCTGAAAGGTCAAGACTGTAACAAAACTGTACAATATCTAAGCCAAAACTGAAAACTGAAGACCAAATTGCGGTCTCATCGCTGAATGAAGACCTTTTTGCTCCTTGAGGGGCTGACTTCATCTCTGCTAACCCAATGCTGCACTCTCTGGTAAAAGCGGTCACTATTAAGAATGAACAGCATGAGTTAAATGTAGTAATGTTCTCTTGTCTCCCCAGCCCACTGGTCAACTACCTAGGAAAGAGATCAAGATCTTACTGAAAAGGACAAGTATACCCTTTCGTTGGATGTGGAAATCCAAATAGGTCACTTTAATGCCCCAACTCATTATGACATTAAAATATTACTATGACTATGATGCAAGAGAATCACATAGAGAGGCTGCTTCAGTAACTGCAGTAATAAGCCATGTGTAAAGAGGAAGCACACCAATTAAGTGACAATTAAGAGAAAGGAAAATCTGTGTTCAAATTAGCTACTCCAAAAAAGTCTGAAATCTAGTCTTTTATTGGAAGAAAAGTACCAAATCCAAAAGGCAGTTTTATTTGTGGAAAAGTAAGAAAAAGGAAAAAAATAACAGGTTTGAGTACAAGCAACAGGATATTATAGCTTGCTCTAAGCCAATTATTAGCAAGCCAAGCTGTCACAGCAATTATTAAAGCAAATTTCCTGCCTAATTAAAGGCTAAGACAACCTGTCATACACTCCACGTGCAGGGCCACTTAGAGGGGACCATCTCAGTCTGGGAGACCAGCAGCACCAGAACTGTGCCCAGTGAGGACTCTGGTTTGGATAAAAACAGAGAAAGCAGCAGCTCCAACAGTGAGGAGTTTATGAGGAGTTTGATCACACCAAACGCTTCATTTTGAGGCATCTCCCAAGGAAAAGGACAAAGACATTCTGGAGACAACAGACGCAGCCAGAAGCTGCCGCAAGGAAAATGCAGCTCTACCTCCCTCTGAATTCCAAATGAAGAGCTTTTGAAAAACCATGCCTGGGGGAGGAGAGATGCACTCTTTACCATAATAAATTTTAAAAATGTTCTAACAGAAACCCAGCTGAGTTACAGAACCTCTGCAGCCAACCTCCAGTGAGGTAACAGTTTGCAAAGTACACCTGGCTGCCAGTTTACTCCTTCTCGGAAAGGAGTATCCCGAACATGTATGCCACTGTGGCTTTTTCTTACCAGACTGGGTCACTTACCCATTGTTCTACTTAACCACTCCCTTTTTATTGTCAACAAATCTCTCAGGTGGAAAGAAGTTGCCTCAACCTATGCAACCAGGCAGAGTTTGAAAGAAGGATTTCCAGTACAGGAAACATAAAAGGAAATGAGCCTATAGAGCCTAAAGCCGGAAACAAGCTAGGAAAAAACAGCAATGCTTAATTTATTTTTAAAGAAAACTTTAAAGTGAAAAAACAAACAAACAGAAACCCCAACTGTTTGACAATAACGTTCTCAAGCCAATTATGGCTGGAAATTGGAGGCTTAAGGTTAATTTCCTTCAAAACTACCCCATCAAGTCGAATTGCGTGTAGGTTTAAACACTGAGAAGTAACTTTAAAAAGAGCTGGACCACACCCCAAAGACCGCCAGCCAGGGGCTGCTCTGGGCCTCCAGAGCTTCCCAGAGGAAAAAAAGTCATCAAGTCCCGGCCAGGGCCACCATCTGTAAGGAGTTGGCACGTCCTCCCAGGGTCTGCATGGGTTTCCTCCGGGGACGCCGGCTTCCTCCCACATCCCACAGACGTGCACGTGAGGAGACTCAGCGTGTCTGCACTGTCCCAGTCTGAGTGAGGGTGGGTCCCCACTGTGCCCTGAGCTGCCGGGACAGACTCTGGCCACCGTGACCCAGAGCTGGAATTGGGAGAGTGGAAAACAATGATCTTGTTTTTCTTCATCTCTCTCAAATGTATGCAGAGCTCACATTTATTTCAGTGTTTAATATTAGAAGTACTTTAGGTCTTTTGAAGTTTGGTGACGTTTTTGTGACCAGAAATATGCCGTAGGAACCGAACCCTTGTTTCTATCCATTGGCCTAGGGTAAAACCGTTCCGTTATACTTAGTCGCAGTTTCCGAGAACCTCTGGACGATGCTTGGTGAGGACTCGCTGTAATAGTTCACTCATGTGAACCATCGTAACAGCACAGGGATGTAAGCAGCACAAGAAATGTTCTCATCCTCACTTTACTAATGGGAATTTGAGCTCAAAGGCAA
This sequence comes from Pteropus medius, assembly GCF_902729225.1. Lineage (NCBI taxonomy): Eukaryota > Metazoa > Chordata > Mammalia > Chiroptera > Pteropodidae > Pteropus > Pteropus medius. The sequence continues at coordinate 533,402 of NW_024350921.1, read as the reverse complement.
AGATTCAGCCAAGATTACAGTGTCGAACTAAGTGTCAAAACTAAGATTAAATTCCAAGTCACCTGACACTCAGTACAGGGACCTTTCTAATAAATGTGCTATGATTTAACAGCAAGGTTCAATTTGGGGGCCTTCTTCAGAAACACCTTTCTGTGTGATACTGCCATGCAATGCTCCGCGGGTGCGACATCCACATTTACACATATAAGGTATAGTTTTACACATATACATATATACATACACAGTATACAGTTTTTAGCCTGTGTTCCTGTATTTGAGAAACAATATTTATAAGTACATTAAATCCTCCTTAAGGGACATCAATCCTACACAGACTTACCAAATGAGTAAAGGTGTGTCACTACTGCCCAGAAGAATATGACAGCACTGCTGTCAGCAATTCCCATTTGCTCAGGCAAAGAGCTTTTAAAGCCACACTGTGTGCAGAACTCTCTGGATCCAGGTCACCCTGCGCTCCCTCCATCTACCTCGTGCTGGCACACTGTGTCTGGCATCTTTTTAAGTCAGACTGTATTTCAAATACACCAGAAGAGTTCTTTTTAAGTTAAAGGAGAGTTCCAAAATTGGAAAATAACCCTATCTCACAGAATATCAGAATTCTATTAATTCTTCTCGTTTGCTTCTCATACAAAGTCTGATGAAACTTCAAGTTAGTTCATCTCACGAAGCTGCTATGCAGTCTAGAATCCACGAAACCTATAGCCTACTTTGCCAGAAATAATGACAGATTTAAAAATCTGAAAATTGTTACTTTGCTCACTTTGTCTTTACCTAGAAGATGCAAAGGACTGTGCACCTTTTTGCATATTCTCATAAAAACTATGGTCATTCTTCAATCAAAAGGCAAGTGATTGAAAATTTATTTCGTGAGCTTGCCAACTTGGCCAAAAGAACCCTAGAAAAATCACAACTATCAAGATAAAATCAAAAGAAAATGAGAGCGCACATGTATTTACAAGGTCATCCAACCTGGGCATGACTCACAAAGGTAACGCTATTAACGGAGTTGTGCTTTATACTTTGCAAAATGGTTCTGCCATGAATGGCTCCTGCCCAACTTTGCAGCAGCCCTGAGAATGGAGCCTTCATCCAATATGCATAGTTGGTCAGAATAAGCAATACCAGATCTCTGAGGTAACAGATAAAGTGGCCTTACTGATTAAGTCCCTCTGCCAGGTGACTCACCTCTGGCTCACACAGCTAGTAAGTGGCACAATAAGGCTCCAAACCAGCCCCTGGGGCTGCAGACTTGGGGCCCTCAGCCACTTGGCTATTGTAGCTTTATAGCCCCAGGAGACTGACGGAAAGGCTGCCATGAGGAACCCATGTAGCCATCTACCCGTTGTTGATCAGAAATCACATTTCCACAAATGGCAGTCACTCGAATTCGGTACAACACCCCAGGCTCCACCAGCCCCACACAGCTGCTGAAGACTAGCAGAGAGCAGGCCACTGCCTTCTATAACTCTTCCTTCTCCCAGCTCCAAGTACGCCCACACAGGGAGAGCCAGGCACTGAGGGGCGGAGGAGGAAGGGGCTTCGGCAAGCCAGAGAGCCTCGCAGCCCTCTGCTAGCCCCCGGAGAGACAACAGTAAAGCTTTGTGCAACACATGCTTGGGGGTTCTTCTCAGCAATTTAGAATGAGGAAGCTCCAGTTGCTGCCAGACTTCTGTTAAAGAGCTCCCATTTAGATGGCTGTGCCCTTAATAATCTGCCCCTGTGCCACTTCAGTGTGTCACCTCCACAAGGGCTGACAACTCAGCAGATGCATCAAAAGTACTTCTGTACTCAGGCCTGAACCGGAGCACGAGGGCCTGGGCCGGACAGAGGTCCCATTCAGAAGGAACTCCTTTGAAAACTCCTCAGGCATTCTGAATCCCAGAAATTCAAGTTACTGCAAGGGAAAAGCAGCCCAGTGGGGGCAGGGCAGAGACGTGACCAACTGTGCTACCTGTGCCAGGCGAGGATCCATACACCAGGGTAGACTTAGCATCTTATCAAGGGGTGGCAATTTGCCAGATTTCATATTCTCTTCACGAGAACTTCTCCCAGACATTTAAAATAGGCACCTCTAAATGTGGACACATGATGCCCAATGACAAAGGCCATCCCCAGAATCCTAACACCACCATCTGCTGAATGCTTAACCAGAAGTCGGCTCACTTTCCATGTGCTTTCTAATCCTGACGACAGCCCTGCCTGGCAGGGACTCCTGGCCCATTTTTTCAGACAAGGAAACAGACTAACATGGGTTGTTAACTCACCCGAGCTTACAGTCCTACAGAGCCCAGGCCTGAGAGCCAGCCTAGGCCTCTGCTACCAGTCTATCCTTCAAGACTCTGCTCCCCAGTCACGTGTCCCCTTGTCACCTATCTTTAACAACCATGGTGGCGTGTGGAGGCCCTGGCTGTGAACCCAGCTGCCTGTAACTGCTGAGTGGGGAGTTACGGCTGAAGAGAGGACTGAAGTGTCACTTTCTCCTCAGAGCCCCAATTCTCACTGTAATTCAATTACCTGCCTATAAACTGAGAGGATCTTGAGGGTAAGGGCTGGCTTTCTCGCTCGCCTCCACATCCCCAGCACCCAGCATGATGTCAGACACACACAGCACATGGGATCAGTGTTTGCTGGATGACAGGGCCCAAGCAAACCTCAGGCAAGGCACTGGGATAGGTCAAGCCACACTATTCCACGGTCTACCACGAGGAGACTATCATGAGGAAAAAAAAGCGTGTCTAATAGTAAGAATGAACCCCAAGACCCGAGTTTATACAATCTTAAATATGAAGTACTTCATCTACACCAATTGCCACAAAAGTGCCTCTAACTTACAGAGCGAGTTCATGAAACACAAACACTTTGCTCCAAGTTCTAGTTATTACCGCTTAAACATTGCTCTGTTCCCCGGGGACCTACAATTTCAAAGATAAAAAGCTGGTACTTTGCATTCAACCTAGTCTTCATTATGTAACCGCCAACGAGTTAAAACTCAGTTATGAGCTACAAAAAATAAAAAAGCATTATTCTAACAAACAATAGTTTTCCTTTGCCTCTCCACCACTTTATTTTTTAAGAACATCTTATCTAGTTTGTATACAGATGTTTCAGTAAGTCTGAGAGCCAGCTAAGAACCTAGATAGTATGAAAGTCCGAAAATATTTTAAAGGCTTAAGTGAAATGGAGTCTAAATTTTTTTAAAGGAAATGAAGAAAAAGCTCAGTTAATTTTCACTTATATAAGAGCTCCCCTCCAAAAAACAAAGCTTTCCTCCTGGTTGGAGAATTCAGAACAGCACAGAGAGGAAACGCCACGAAGATGGTGCTATGCAAGACTTCTTTAAGAAAAGAAAAACAGGTACGACCGTTTTCTAGGAGAAAATTCCCAAGGAAGCAAACTTCATTCAAATAGAGAGAAGTCTAACCTTTACAGTCTAATGAAAAGTAAAACCAGGAACTCTAAAATATGTCAAGTAGAATGGCAATCCTTCTTCACAAGAGAGATCAATTTAACACCAAGAGGACATGCCGCCTGAGGTGTGTGACATTCCTAAGGTCCACTTTCCGGGCCTCTGCCAAACTGCCCAAGAGTCTTCTTTCTTTTCTTCACACCATATGTTTTGTCCCAAGAGGATGAGTGAGCATCCAGAGCAAAGCTGTGGGCTCAGTCAGGGCTAAGACTGTCAAGGGAGAGTGGCAAGGACGCCTAAATCCTGGTGGAATTTTAGGAAATGATAAACTTTATTGCCCTTGATCACTGACCTGACCTACGCATAAATAAATGCAGAGTAAGCTGTCTCTGACAATGTTCAATGTGTCCTCAAATTCCTCCATTAGCACCTTTTTTCAAATGAAGAATGTACAATAGCCAGTCACCACACTTTTGAGGCACAGATATCTAATTTATCATCTTCCTGGAGGGTTCCATGACTATACTCGTTATTATAAAAACTATTTTAAGTTTATTTCGCTATGGAGTCTGTGTTAATGGGCCATTGTGACTACTAGATGTCTGATTTCAACTGAAAAAAAAAAGGTTTTGGACTGGGTTCCAGTCTTCATTTTTGACCATCTGCAAGGTACAGATTACTTTTTGTAGGTCCAATCGATTCATTTACTATTTATTATTTACCAGGAAGGTGCTCTCAGAAACAAAGTCTGACACAGAAACAGAGATGCTGTACAGTATATGAAAAACCCTGTACGAAGTATTCTGAGGGTACCAACAGAGATGATCTTAAAAAGTTAATATATCCTTATTTCCAAAAGCACTTGTCAAACTGTAATTATTTCAATGAGTTTCTAATGGCACTGTAATGGTATAAAACTAAGTCCCAAAGCTCTTTATGCCCTAAGCTTTCCACATGAAAAATGTTCCCCTCCTGCTCCTCCTTATCCCAAAGGGACACACAGATGCTTGTGAACGCAAGCCTAACAGTCCAACACACCCTGCGCCACTGTACACAGTCCAACACACCCTGCGCCACTGCCCTCTGCATGGAGCAGACGGAAGAACAGACAGTGATGGTGCTGAGGACTACATCCAAACACAGCCCACCCAGTAGCTTAAGAGCAGAGCGGGGAGTCTACCTATACATAATAGAGGCCATTCAATAATGAAACACACCTGTGATGAAGAAGAAGACCTGGGACCCAGAAGACACAGGCTAGACTCCAGTGCTGTCACTGGCAATCTCTTTACCTCTGACTTTGCGATATTTAACCGTACGCGATATTTAACCGTACTTTCCAATGGTGATGAGGCAGGAGCTGACACGCCCAGCTGCAGCATGGAAGTATCCTTCAGCTTCCAGGTTCCCTCTTAGCTCATGAGATTTTTATGAGGGTTCATGCCGAAATCTTACAGCAAGTCTAAGAAGCAGCACTTGGGAGCTTAATTAAGGACAGTGTCGTCATGACTTCCTGATACGGGCTGGCCCAGAGAGAGGCAGGGGTGGCATACATGATCCTGCTGGGAGCCTAGGCTACAAAAGAGCACGCCTTTCTACTCCCAATTATTCACTCTAGTGAGCTCACTCAACCTCATGAACGAAGCCCCTTACACCCTTCCAACCAAAAAAAAAACTAAGCCAAGTCTTCAAGGCAAGCGAAGCCCAGGAAATTACTTTTATGTGCCCAGAAAGCCTAGGCAGTTAACTCAGCTCAGCACAGTAAAAAGGCAGCAAATCTCTCCCCGCCCAGCCCTCGTCACCTGTAGTGCTAGCACTGACACCAGGAAGGCACACTCCAGAGTCCAGGTCACAGTGCAGTGAGAAGAGTAATCTGGAACCTCAGTCAATGCACTAAGGAAAAGTGTCAAGGATTACGGCTTCACGCACATTCTTACGAAAGCTGCAAAGTGTTCATAACACTTCCTTCTGACAAAAATGCTGAGTTGTATTTTAATACCTCTTTCCTCCTAGAAAAAAGGGCCCAAGTTAAGAATGCGCTACAATCAAATCCTTCTCAAAGACGAATGGCAAGGCTCAGAGATTCACTCTCTAATCGAAGGTACAGAATTCAGTTAAGCCCTTTCATATCATTCTCACCACAAATTTAAAGCACCTCCCTCAAAAAATGCTAACTGATCTATAAGGAGGTCTAAAGAAAATGTGTCTAGAAAATCCATAAGCTGAAATTCTGGTCTGGGAGCAACAGACTTTGCTAATATACAGTCTGGATAAAGCGATCAGAGGGAGGAGTGGCCAATAGAAAAAGGAAACTTAACCTGAGAACCTGTGACACGAGAAACTCACCTGCAAACAAAATTTCCCTGCAAAGCACAGAAATATGACACAAGTCACTACAGACAGATGTGCACTGACTTGAAGTCACCGAGTGAAAGACAAAGCAGGCAGCGAACAATACGTGCGCCCAGGCTGTGGCTGGGAATGCCCGGAGGCAGGGGACCAACTAGTCCTGCGGGATTGATGGCCTTCATTCACTTGCTGTCCGAAGCCTAACTACTTGTCTGGACCAACTGCCCTGTCCAGCAACCCAAGGCTAGGTCAAGTTCTCAATTTCAAGGGCAACATATACTCCGTAGTATTCTGCAAGAAGGCAGAGTTCTCCACTGGGGAAATATAAGAGGCAGAGGAGAAGGAAGCTGGGGGAGGAGGAATTCATGCAAAAGAAACATGGAGTGGGAAGACAGAGTGACCAAAAACTTAATCTGTGTAGACACAGATGATACACAAAGTATCATTTTTCCAGAGTTTCAACAGTTGTCTCTAGTTGTAGTTGGGCTACAAACTAACATGAGTAAAGTTTTTCTTCCAGAAGAGTTTCGTTTGGAGGTTGGAATAATTGAAAAGATGTCAGGGCACTAGAGAGGGAACAGACAAGTATGACAGGTGCAAGAAGATGGGCCAGCCTCTCCCTCCGCTGCAGGTAAGCAGTCACTTGTTCCCCAGTACTTGGTCATGGGCATGCAGAGTCAGCATAACACACAAAGGGCCTTAACTAGGAAGCTCACAAGAAAACCTTTAAAAATCTCAGCCTAAGATACAAGAATTTTTTACTCTGCTTAAAAAAAAAAATCAAAATGCCAAGTTGAATGTTTAAAAGGCATCTGACAAACCTTGTCACTCTCAGTCATTAATGATTCTCAAATATGGCAAATAAAGTCAACTCCTTGTTAATTTCTCAGTTAATATAATTAATAATGTAAAGCTGCTCATATCCATAACTGTTTCACAGCCTCAGTGGCTTCACCTGGATAGTAAACAGTCACTGTAAATGCTTTCTGGAGCAAGGCATAAGTAATAAAAACAGATGCATTTAACCACAGCATATCAGTTCACTACCATGAGACAGCACATAAGCACTGGGTTTCTATGGCCATTATAAACAATATCCTCACGTCCCTCCCTTCTATCGCCACATCTTTCCCTCAGAAAAATTCATAAACCAAAAAAGTCGTCAGGTTCTTCCTTTCCAACAACTGCTGCTGAGGACCAAGAACTTGCCACTACTTTCAGTACCAGCCAGTACCACCACACTCATTCCCTCTGGGGCTTTGGCTGAGTTCACGCTGCTCAGGGAAAACTTAACAACAGCGGAACTTTCCCCTGCTCTGAGCCTCCAACACACTGCGACCAGAACCACCTCACAACCCACAGCACCTGAAAGTGACCTCTCACAGAATTGGGCAGCAATTTAGTGTTAAGAGATGCCTGGCGGGTTCTCGCTCTCCTTGAAAGTATGTCACAGTCACATGAACAGAAGACCCAGGCAGTGGTAGATGCTAACATAACACTGAAAAACAAAAGTAACTAATTTTTTGAGCCTTTCCAACTACAAGAAAGAAAACCAAGTGCCATACGCAGCTGGTTGCTCAATCATCCCCTCCTCTTCTGTCCCTGGAAATAGGAATAATAAAGATATCACCACCCCCAAAGGGTGCATCAGTGGCTCCTGCAAGGCCCATGGAGAAATCTCCAAGCAGCAGGAACCAAGATGCCCACAGGAACCTCTGCCTCAACCTTCTGTGGTTTGAAGATTTAAGCCACCTTGGTGTGAATGACCCTTAACCCTTTAAACCACAAAAGGCTGAGGTAACTGTCTAAAAGTTGCATAACTGACTCAGTACAAAGCAATCACCAAAATCCCTTAGTGTGCTAGCAATTTCTATAATGAGTATTGCTTGAAACAAATGGATTACCTTTTAGACTGGAGCCTGGTAATGTTTTCACTGAGTGTCCTATAGTCATCATGCATTTGGATTAAAAAAACTCAGTGGATTCTTGCAGACAAAAAAATGTCTGGAAGGATAACACATATAAAGGCTAAAAGTGGAACACATCTGTTAAACTCCACATTACTGTCCCATAATCGGAGCTGCAGGGGACCTTACAGTACCAGTTGACTTGGTTCCTCAGATGACCTCAATCAAAAAGATGAAGATCTACCTCACTTTGCTAAGACCTCCAGGGAATGAACAGTTTCCAGTCTCCTGAAAGCAGCACCATGAGAATGTTGGTGTTCTAAATGCCAAAGGCACGTTTCAAAACCTTTATTTCAAACAAAGATTTTCTTTGAAAATGCATGTTATGGGGGAGGGCGCACTACAGAAACTGAGTTAACCACTTTAATCACAGGCAGGTGTGGGAAGATGGTTACACTCATCAAGGAAGTCAAGTCATAGCTGTCTGCCACTGACTAGCTCTATACAACCTCTGGCAAACAGCAAAAACATCTCTTATCCTCAGTTTCATCATCTGAAAACTGAAGCTAATAACAGTGCTTGCCTCATGGCATCAATTTGAAGAATTAAATGAGATAGTGTGTGTACAAGTATGCTCCTGGAGCCAAGTTAACTCGTGGCATGCACAAAACATGCAATAAATGCTGGCTGTTGTTATTTCCATCATTCACTCTGAAACAAGCACAGAACTGCCATTGTCCTACTGTCTGCTGCTGCCCTCCGATGCCATGACTCAGTGGAAGGCTGCCACTGCTCCCTGCAGTTGGAGCCTGGCACCAACAGAAGTAGGACTGGGTCTCCAAAGACTGACATGGTCTCATAAACGGATGTGGGGCATTGGTGGCAGTGGTAATGACCTGGACATGATTTTTAACACTTGGTGCAGTCTAGTGGGATGAGCTTAAATCCCAACTCAGCACCATCAAGCTCTAGGACCTCAAGACAGGTAACTTAACTTCACTCAGCCTCCAGTTAGTTCCATCTTCAGCTAAGTAGGAATACCACAGTAATCTAAATCCTTGCATGTGAAAGCACTAGCACAGCTGAGTGCACCACAAATGTCATCTTTTCCTTTCCTCTCCCTTTATCCTGAAACTGCTTAATGTAAAGTGCCCTTGGCATAAGGCGTGAACCTGTCAACTGTGATCATCAGAAGGTGGGCTGAGTGTCTTATGAACAAGGACATGAGAAACGTAGGTTGATATAGGGAGTGGCATTCCCCTTCTGAGCCAAGAATGAACCAATAGGCAGTTGGACTAATGGGATAAAGCCACCTTGCAGATAAGAACAGGAATCCCTGAGAAATTAACTGTTTGATAAAAGACAAGCTGGCGCACTATGAACGTAGCCTAAGAAATTTAAACTCATGTGACCATGTGATTCCAACATTATTTTATTTTCATTGGCTTTCAAGTAATCTTCCATTCACAGACCAGGTTTCCAATACTGTGGGGTGACTTCATCCATCCTTGGGCATGTCACAAAATTTTCAACTTCAACACAAAATTAATTTTAATCCACTTTACCACCCTAGAAGGAAGAGAGGTTAAAGGGGGAAAAGACAACAAAAACTAGGAAGCTGAACATCATAAAGTCTGAGAACTGCTGTCCTCCAGCCTCCTCAGGGAACATCCATATGGCTTGTGTGCCAGACCCTGAGGTCGCCTGTCCTGTGAGGGGCATGAGCACGCACTCAACTATTAACAGCACCAACAAGGGATCATAACAGCTGACACCTCCCTCTATGCTGGCTCCTTTGGGACCAAAGAATCCCACGTAAAAGGAAAAGAGCCCACGTATTTAAGTGGACTCTCCAGACCCAAGTCAAGATTCATGCATCTGAGGTCACTGAAAAGCTGCTCTTAAAGTCAGACTTTGCATCTGAGGTGTTAAAGGTTCAAATAACTCAGTGCATAAAGGGCAATTTAATGAGAACTTTAGAATCAGTTATAAATGGGCCTGCGTGCATCCCTCCTCGCCACCCTACTCTACCCCCTCACTGCCCAAATTTCACCCAATTCCCTCCTAACCCATTTTGGGGAAGCTAAGTATGAAAGAATATTAAATAATAAAAAAAAAAGACATGGGGGAAAAAAGAGATGACTTGCCTATTCCACTGACCATTTCTCCCACATCCTACAAGTAGGAACATGAAAAGAAAGGAATGTGCTTTGAGAAGCACTCATCACGAAATGAGCCAGGCCAGGGGTTGGGAGCTCGGGAAGGACAGAGTCAGAACAACAGGCGCTGTGGCTGGTGTCCTGACCACAGGCCCCTCAAGCCTGACGAAGGGCATCCTCCCCACAACCCTGCCAAACCATGGTTGCTCCTCAGAAATATGCTTGAACCTGGTCTATTTAAAGACTTAAAAACAACGAACACATGAACACAAACTGCTTCTAATAGTGCAAGGCCCAGAACTAGCAGGGTATCACTGGGCTCTTGTGATGAGAACCATCAGCCCACCACAAAGGAAAACCCCAAGGCAGTCCTGAGGCTGGCCACAGATAGCAGATGCTCACATTTACACAACAATCCTGCTTACAAAGCTCCTCCATCCCGTCCCCTTCTGAGAGGCACACAGGTCACTGTTTCCAATGTAAAAGCTGAATCTTAAGATGTTGTCTTTCACTCAGGAACTCTGCCAATGAGAACCCGGGCTACAGATGCCTAGCCCAGTCCCCTCCAGCTGATGGGGCCTTGCCACGGCCCACCACCTGTACAGACACTTCACGTGCAGACTTGTGACAAGAAAACCCTTCTACCCATGTGGATTTATAGCTCTAGACTGCACACTTTTCATTCCAAAGCAAATTTCAACACAAGTACCTCAACTTTTATTGAGGTACTTGTGTACCAGAGAGAGTTGACCTCCAGACAACTCTCTCTGACCAGAACTATCCTTGAAGCTGTGAATGTTTTCCCCTCCATTCAATAGTAGCTTACATGGAAGCTCTGGATGCACGCAAACCCCGGGCACCCAACCAGGACAACACGCGCAGGGTACTGATGGCCCTCAAAGCTTCCAGAGGCCACTGCTAGTCAGCTGTCTACAGCTGCCTGGAGCCAGGCCCCTAACTAAAGACAGTCCACCTGTCTGTACATAAAGCCAGTCCCGGTTTCAGTTTCAGGACTTCCTAACAGTCAGTCCCTTGACCTCCATGTCACACAGTCGCTGATCTAGGAGTTGTCTGTCTCATATCCACTTTCCTTACCACACTACCTGCTCCATCTGTTTCCACAGAGACAGCACTCAGTAGGTCCCCAATAAGTATGTGCCTGCACTCAGTAGGAACCCAATAAGTATTTGCCGACCGACTCAGAGGGCTTTAAGGAATTCCCAACTCTGGTCTTTGGTCTGAGCCCCACTTTGCAGACGAAACATGTCACTCCTGGGTTAAGCTGTCTGTATTCTAGATCACCAAGCTGGAACTAGGAAGCGGCACTGGGAAGCCAGAGATCAGTCTCATGCCAGAGTATTCTACTACTCCGAGGGTGGCACAAAAATAAAAAGGGAAGGAACAGAGCATTTCTGCTAAGTTGGTATCCTTTTTAAAATATCCTACTGAAAGTTTACCAATATCTGGTCTGTTTTCTCCTTTCCTTTTTTCGTTGACTTCATGTTCCTTCACCTGATAGGAATGTGTATACACTCAAGTGTGGAACACTGACTTCTTCGCGGAAATGCTCATTTATACTGAAAAGCTGCTCTTAAAGTCAGACTTTCCAACATACTGACAAGGATATGGAAGTGGCATACAAAATAATACAGGCAACCGACCCGCCTGCCAGCAGCGGGTACCACTGCCAGCCCGCAGAGCCTCTCCAAGGCTGTGGGGCCGGGAGGCTGTGAAATGGAAAGACAGATACAAGGGTGGAGGGCTTACGAGGGCTTACAGCAGAAGGCAACATCATCTGGACCCCTCCCACTTTGTGAGATCCTCCTGCTGACCCTGAATTTGTCTCCTCATTCCCTACCACTAAAAGCAGTCTCGTACATTCCAAGTTTAGTGTGGAGAAATGAAGTAGACACTTGAAGGCTCGTCATTAATTCCCTGCCTGGTAGTAATCGACTCTGACGTCCATCCCAAAGCAGAACAGTGAGAACATTTTTAAAAGGCAAATGCCAAAAGTATTTGTTACCACCACACACACAGACACATACCCACACACACAGGTTTAAGGTATGTAAATGGAACTCTATGCCAGGTGCTTCCCAGCCTTGAACAGCTTCATTCAGAGCACTCTAGACTTTTCTTCAAAAGCAAAAAATCAAGGTACATCATCATTCACACACAGTGCCCACCCACGTTCTCTGGAAAACTCCGTAAAAAATATGAAGATGCTCTGATTTACACCAAAGACTCGGGTTGCGGCTGCTCCTCTAACTATTCGATCTAGAAAGCATAGGTGCCAAAAGGACGTGAAAAGTCCTCTGCTTCTCCCCAGGGCGAACTCCACGCTTGGCTTTGCCCATGCTATCAACCACCGCTCCTGGTTCCTCAAGCATCTTCCCCTCGAATCACATGGTGTGCTGCTGCCTGTGTGAGCAAGTCACCTCCTCAGTGTTTCCCCATTTTCAAAGGCTGCTGCAAAGATCAATCAAGCCCACTTCTTGTCTAGCAAAGCTACTAATGAAATGACATTTGGGGACTTTTTTGTTTGTTGGTTAGTTTGTTCATGAGCTCAGACAACTTTCCTAATCCCTTTTGAAGGCTTAGAAGAAAAAACTAACATCCCTTGCAAGGGAAGAGAGCTGGATAAGGCTATTGGAACACAGCATCCAATCCTGTGTCCCAACTGAGCTGTTTTCACCAGTGGCTGCTTGAAGTGCAGACCATCTCTGATGAGAAGGTGGGAATATCTGTTCCCTTAAAGAATTCAAATTATATCACTCCTGCAATGCTTACCTTCCCGCTTTGGGAGCCAGATCCTCTTCTCTCCTACAAGCTAGCAGAAATATATGCCAATGCTGACCAAGAATCCATACACGAAAACAGCCCCAGGACTAGCCTTAAGTGTTCTCACCTGGTCTCATCCTAAACTCTCAGAGTTAACTCAATTTAGGATGCCAACCTCGAAATGCGTTTGAGGGGAAAAGGGTATAGACCTAAGAACATAATTTTTTTTGTTGTGTGGGGTGGGATATTTTCACTTTTTTCCATCTTTCGGTATTTCTCTGATTCAACCTATTTTATAACATTAAATCTTATTATAGAAAATAATCTTGTGATACTTCATCTGGAACTATGTATCTTTATAGGCTGCATATGCCATATGTCATCTTTGAAAAAGGTACTGATAAACCGAAGGAATATACCATCAAACACTTTTCAACAGATCTAGTGCAAAGTAGCTCTTATACCTATGTTCAACTCTTGGTTTCACACAGTGAAGTCTGCTTGCGACTCACCTGCTGAAACAGAATATTAACAAGGTAGTACTGCACTATCAATACAATGAAATTAAAATTTGCTACCCCATTCTAGATGACAAAAGTACCTAGAACTCTTCCCACCATAAAAGTTACTAAATAAACTGCTGCTGCTCAAAGAGTTGCTCTCTGGGAAACCCACTGTTCAAAATAATGCATTTCCTGGCATTTTCAAATAACTGAGGTTTTAGAGGCTCAGACCATACATTAACTGCACAGTAGTTTTAAGCCAGCCAACACTGTTCTTAGAAAGAAGAGATCAACAAAGAGCAGATGGCCAGAAAATGCCATCTGAACCACCGTGATTTCAAGTGAGGCAAGAGCTGCAGGGAAGGTGGAGCCCACCTGGCTGTGGCCTGGCCATGAGGCGCCCTGGCACCTGCCCCTCGTGCATCCCCAGCCCAAGGAGAAGGCTGCACGCCTGCTTGGGCCCCCTGACCCCTCCAGAAAGCGCGGGGGCATCGGAACCCTCTGGTGCCAGCCAAAGGTAGGCTCTGCAAATCTAATGTCTATGATTCAGTAAACAGAAAAAAGAAAACTAAACTAAATTTCATTAAATAATAGAAAGATCAAATTCTCTAAATCTGCTCTGTCCAATTTTAGGAGCCACTCTGAGACTTCCATGTTCGTTCTTTCGTTTTCATGGGGTCCCACAAATTCCACTGACAAACCCGACAGTCTTTAACGGCCAGACTCCTCACAGTTCTTAGCAGAGTGGTAAGAAAAATGTACTAGAAATGCTTTCGAAAAAACGAGCGGACCCTTTACCCTCATCATGGTTTTCTTCCTTAGAGTACTGTCTGTTTCAGAGACTGGTTTAACATGTGACCTGTTTTTATCCCTAGTGAAAATGGTTATCATGTCTGGGTGGGAGGGTGGAGCAGAAATAAAAACTAAGAGCATCTTGTCGGAGAAATGCATGCCCCTGTGAAGAGATCAACGTACAATCCTGTCACATGGGTAGGGAGCAGACACACTTTTACTGAAAAGGTCTACTGTTGTGAAGAGTTGGGGCCTTAATAAACACTTGATCCACAAATGACCCAATCAATGCTATTCCTTATTACAAGTCACTTACTGAGACAAGGTCCACAGTTCTCCTATAAAGAACTCTTTGTTTTGTTACTTTCACCATGTTAGCAATATTGCTGACCGAATGTAAACCCTAAAAAAGCCTCTCAGATCTGCATCTATATTTTAGAAGCATCTGACCTGACAGCCCTAAATATGAAGGCTGTTGTAAGTGTCCCCAAGATACCTTAACACCAGGTTAACACAGATGATTCTCACAAACGCCTAAGGCTCCTAAATTTTGGATTTACCTTGCTCTAGTCTTACCAGCACTCTCAATAGAAAATCTGAAGGCAAGTTGGAACTGAATGTAGACAAATTTCTATTTTTAAGAAACTTAAATTTAAATGAAACCTCTTTTTAAACAAGTAGGGTGTATGCTGGGCTGGATGAAAGTCTCTCATTTTACTTTAGATCGAAAATCTGGAGAGAAACGGGTTTGTTCTTTTAGGATTCTAAATTAAAACGTACATACTATGAGGGTAAAGATGGAAGCTACTTGTCGTCACTCATTCACTGACATAGTGGTAATTCATGTCTTCTTTCATCCATTTCAGAAAATACAATGAGAGTGACATGTCTGTGTGTCCTAAGCAGTAAGTATTCTCTCTCTGCTACCTGCCGCCATCCGTCAAATGTCCCACCATTCATCAAACTTTTACAACAAAACCACTGCAGGAAGGAGGTCAGTGACAAGGCCTCTGAGCCAGTGCCAGTTGCTGAAAAACAACAGGAGTGGGGGTGGAGGTGGAGGGGGGATGCTAAATAGCTTTAGTCCTCACTCATTTTACTCAGGCCAAAGTTAGCATTCAATTAAAGGAGGCTTCACTCTGGCATACGCTTACTTATCATAAACATCCTAGAGGGAGAGAGAAGACTGAGACAGAGGAGAAAGCGCGGGGGGCAGGCATGGGAAACCAGGGTCTAGGAAAGAAGCAACTGATTTTAAAGGCTTAAGAGAAACAGCTCCAGTCCAACGAGGTCCCTGAAAAGAACAGAACGGGCACTCCATCGACAAACTGTCAGCTTCCAGTCCACAGCTCCACAGACTAGGGCTGTGGCCTCCCCAGTCTGCCCAAACTAATCAAGGTCAGAACTTGTTGGTACCTGCCTGGGAGGCCTCCCAATGAAATCCCAGGGGCGCAGAAGTTAGGGCTCAGATCCACTGTGGGCAGGACGCTTCCTCTAGAGTCAGGGTGAGCGACCCACAAGCATAGGACTTTGAAGGATCTTTTACAACCATCCTACTGCCCCACTACAAGACCCACTGGGGGATGCGAGGATGCGAGGCCCTGGGGTCATTTCACACTGCTCTTCGAAGCCTCTGGTCATGATCTCATCCAAGCCAAAGACTAATACAGACAGCATGCTCTTCACCTATAGCCCTCACTATACCACCCGCAAACACACGTTTATTTACCTGCTCGTGTGTCTCTCTCAAAATGACAGTGAACTCCGTGAAGGCTGCCAGGCTGATACTCATCTCTACGGCCCCACCACCAGCACATTTATTGGGGTCCAACCCTAAGACAAATACTTGGCATATGTTATTTTAATTCTCAAAACCCTATTAGTTAACTCTTATTGGCCTATTTTTCAACATAGGACATTGAGATTCAGGAAAATGACTTTCACAATGGCCTATAGCTAGTAAATGCTAGAACAGGACCAGCTGACACCAAAGCCTACACATTCAACCACCAGGCCATGGTTCTCAAACTTTTTAGTCTCGGGATCTCTTTATACTCATAAAAATTAAAAACTCCAAAGAGCTTTTGTTTAGGTCAGTTATATTAACATTTATATTTGAAATTAAAACTGAGCAATTAAAGGGGGAGAGGAGGGAAAGAAACAGTAAAACTCCCTTGATCTAACTTAGCGAACGGGCAAAGAATCGCTCACGACATGGAGTCTGTGATACAGCCAACGAAGGGAAAACTCTATCTTCCACCACACTTCCCCATGCAAAATGAAGTCAAAACTACATACTTTATAATAAAATGGTGTTAAGAATCCTCAGGCATCACAAAGCTGGATTTGATTCTCGGGTTCTGTTTTTTCTTTCCTTAAACTCTTTATGGCCTGAGATGAGATCAATTACATCTGCAGGCCTCAGTCCCATCATCTGTAGCTGTGGGAGTAACAGCTCATGGGGATATTTCCAGATAGAAGACTCAGTACGGCGTCTGGCACTTACACACTCAAATGCCGACAGTAATTGCTATTATTATTAGCTATAGAGAAGAAGACTGAGGAGAAATTTCCCACTTCCACAAAACTTAGCAAGGTTTTCTGAACAGACATGTTTCCTTCCCTTACTCTAAAAATAAGGTTCTTTTCAAAGCGATAAGGGAGGGGCTCTGCTTATGCAAACAGTGCAAACGGAGAAGACAAACCTATCTTCAAACATTTACTGTCCCATTTGAATGTCGACACTCCTGTCTTCCCAGCAAGTTTGAAAAGACAGTTACTGCAAACGTCAAGGTTAAAAAGCACTGCCTCAAGTCTCGATTCTGCTGGAGATGGGAAATGACCTCGAATGAGCCTCACCAGACCATCGTGTAAGCTGTAGATTATGATGGTTAGGGGAAAATCGATCTAGGTGATACAAACCACCCCTGAAGCCAAAGACCCAGGCAGGCAGATGTTGAAGGCTCAACAGTATTTTCTATCCTCCCAAGGTACTCATCAGCCACCTCCAGGGAGTACTCGTCGGCCACCTCTGAGGGATACTCACCTGCCACCTCCCGGGGATACTCATCGGCCACCTCCAGGGGACCTGCCATCCATATACCCACAGGTTTCAAAGACTCTTCCTGCATCTCCTCCCCTTGGAGTGAAATAACGAGTGTCCTCTCCAGTAACATCCAAAGGACCAGCTTCAGACATATGGAGAAAGGAAAGGAGAGAGGACAAAAGACGCATAACGCCTTCTTCATTTACCGGTGAAGGCAGAAGCTCAGAAAATCCCAGGGCTGGTTCCCCCAACACAATATGTCTAACAGCTGACTTCTCAAGTAACACTGGCCAAACAAGAACTGCTTAACAGCTCTGATCTATCCGAATTAATCCTGAACTCATTTCTGGATTTTAATTTAGAAATTCACTGGAAATTTCCTATATGCCATTATGTAAAGAAAACAAGTTTTCAGAGTCAGGTTTATCTTTAGCCTTTTTTGAGTCAACGGAGTTTATGAAAAGTAAATCTACATGATAAGCCCTAGTTCAATAAGGCACAGAGTACTCAGACTGAGAAAGTAGCTGGCAACCTCCAGGGAACTCAAATCACAACTGCTAAGAACCCAAAGCACAACATACCAGCTATTACAGAAGTATCCTCTGCTCCATATTCCTTAAGTTGTACTGAATTATTATAAAAGTAACATAGCCAAAAAAAAAAAAAAAAACCACTAGCATCAAATGATATTTCAGGGAAGAAGCACCTTAGGACTTCTATCCATGAAAAAGATAACTGTTTTCATTTATTCCCTACATAAAACGTCTTCATAAACGTTCTTCTTTCGGGGATTGTCCATGTTCTAAAATAAGGCAACAATAATCACACCTCTCCCCACCAATCAAATGACAAGCACAGGGAAGAGTCCCAGGCACTGGCCCACTGAGCTCACACAGCAGGATTCAAGGCCACACAGAATATCTTCTTCACTGATACTTTTAAAAAGCACTACCACCCTCATTTAATGTGTCTATTTACGGAACATGGACTATATGCAAGGAAGGAAAGCACTGTGTTGATGCCAGCTCTATCTGCTCCATCAGCTGCAGAGATACTGGGGAACGTGGCATCACCAGGCAGACAGAGTGGCCTCCCCTCCTACGCTGCCCACCGAGCCCTGCACCATCGCTGAGGCAAAGGTTCTGCCTTCCCCAGGAATTACAGTGTGACAGGAGACAACCACAACAAAAAGCGCAATAGGCAAGTGCCCTACCAAAGGTACCACAACACAATGGCCAGCAGCAACCACATTTACACATGTCACTTTACAAACACGACCTTATTTAATCTTGACAGATTCGCTCCTTGGCCAAACTCTAGCCAGGCTCCCCCATGTCCCCTTCTCAAGGAGGCCTCAGCCTTGGCCTATAAAGACTTGAGAACACACACCCACACACACACCCACACACACACACACACATACACACACACACACACACGAGTTTCTAACAATCAAGGTTACATCCCTAGGATGGCCCTAGCCCCCCTTAAAGCTCCTGCCTGAGAAAACTCAAGCTGGCAAAAGAATTGATCGTTCCAGCCAAGGCCTGAAGACAAGGCCCCTTATCCCCCAGCCTTTGTGGGGGGTAGGAACCTAACTTCAATGAGGGCTACTCAGCAAGCCCAGATAGACTTCACACGGCCAAATCTCCACTTCCAATTGTACAGAGGTCCGCTCACTCCTCCCTTCACCCTCACTGTCCCCTCACAAGGCTGGTCATCCCTGCACAAACTGATATTGAGTCCGGTTCCTGCTGGGCTCTTCCATCTTGCAGCTGTTACAACAGATTAAAATCCGTCCTTGTCACTTTAGTATCCCCCTTTGTTCATCACCAACAATCTTCCCCACCACCACGCAAACAGGCACAACTAGGATCGGGCCTAATTTACAGCTGAAAACATGGGTTCCCAGGCTCAGTCACCGCCCCAGGTCACAGCCTATTTGGTGGCATCCCAAGCAGTCAGCGATCTTTCCACCACTAGTACTTCCTTTAAACTACATGGGCCCAAGGACAGGAGAACCCAGAGAAGTCATTAGATGGTACAAACAGACTAGGACTGGACCTGAGCACCCGGTCCCCAGAGCACTCCCCAGGCACACGAGATGGTGGGGACAAAGGACAGGTTCAAGACGTCTAGGAAAAAAATCACTGAACCAAAAACACTCTCTGCAGATCATTATCCTATTTCTTTCACTCCACAAATCTCCAAGAACCAAATTGCCTCCCGGGGGTAACAACTATCAATGTCGTTCAAGGAAACTGACTCTAATTGCCCCATATAAAAAGACATCCTACTGCTTTTTTTTTATCTGCATGTAAGTTATTCTAGCAGTGTCAGAATGCATTTCTTTCGCAATATACTTTGCCTAACACGCTATTATCCCTCGGTTGGTCCCCATTTCATTAAAAATCTAAGTCAGTTTCTGGTCAGAAACTGTTTTCTAATTTCTTTGTTTGGTGGATTAAGAGAGGACCCAGGTTTATGCAGACAATCTCTGGTGTTTGGAGTTACCCAGTCTTCATCTGGGATTGTTATTTTTAGTGACTTCAGAGCAGAAAGAATAAAAAAGAGTCTCCTCCAATTTCTCCTTAGCAGAGGCAGGGCAGCTGCCACAGTGAAGCTGACCTTCTGGGTGGCGAGAAAGTAGCAGAGACCACACTGTCCAGAGGTGAGCTCTGCTGAGTCAGAGCCTGGTGCCAGGGCAGCTCTGCCACCCGCGAGCTGTGTGATGGTGCCGTGTGAGGTTACCTCTCTGAGTTTCAGATCTCCAGAGGCTGCCACAGAGCAGAGGATCAAAAATATTAATTAATGCAATTCCTGTCCATTTCCATTTGTTCCTGGCAAACTTTTAAAAAGTGTAGAGAAGGTTAAAGGACACAGGAACCTAAGCGAAGGCACAAGAGCGAGAGTAGAGAGAAGAGGCCCAATGTGGGCCTGAACGACAGTGAACAAACAGAAAATGACAGCTTTCTTCCTTTTCAAACTTTCTTTCATCTGAGTCACCTGTTCCAGACGTAGGCTACAGGCCTTGAGCAATTCAAAAGGAGTGGCAGAGAAAGGAAAAGAAACATCCATTGCCTTTAATGTTTGCATTCATCAGCGTGTTTAACAAAACCCTAAGCAGCCCTCCCTCCAGACTACTCCAGGCCTGTCTCTTTCCAGATGTCACGAATAAACATTTCCCAATAGTAACTCAGATCCAGCAAAGAGACGACAACTAGCAACAGGAAAAAAATTCACATGAGATAAGGCCTAAGTAAGTAATTTGGAATAATGTACATTCCTAAATTCTTTGGAACCACGTAACCAACTAAATTTAACCCAAGAATTAAAGAGTAGGACACAGTCCTCATCACTCAAATAAAAGGGCGGGGGAGGGGGTGCTTGTCACTGCTGTGAGCCTGCAGCCCTGGGCCCACTCCCGCATCTCCCTGAAACCACACCCGTTCAGGACATCTGACCAACAGAAACACACACCCCAACTGAAAGAAAGTGCCCTCAATATCAGAAGGGTGGCTCTTCCAGGTGACAAATGATTTCACAAGATTACATGTTATTAGCAGCTTTATCATCTATGTTTCATAGATTTGTCATAATGACTAACTTTTCATAATCCAAATTCTAAGTTGCCCAATTGCTCCTTTTTCCTATGTATGGACAGCTCATGATAACACAGCAAACACATAATACTATTGACAGTAAAAATGAGTTGTGAGGAGAAAGGAAGGAAATGAAAAGGGGAGGGAGGGGGAAAAGGTGGAGAGAGAGAAAGGAGAAGAGACACAGAGGGACTAAACTTTCTATGCCAGAGCTTTCATTGCTTTTATTTTAAGAGATATCTTTCTTAAGTGTTCTTTCAGTCAATAAACCTTTACTAAGTACATACCCACCAGGTGCCAAGCTGTAAGTGTCAGGAGCACTAACTCTGCAAAGCTTACATCCTGGCAGGAGGGATCAACAATCATTACAGGAAATGTGAGGCGTGTTACAAAGTTAGCACACAGCAAGGAGAGTTTATCTTGTCTAGGACAATCAGAAAAAACATACTGAATACAACTTTTCTGAACGATTGAGGGTCAGAAACAGAATGTGTTACTATACCTCACTGAAGCTGAATTCAAAATACATAATGAGCAATTACGTGCCAGGCACAGTGATAAACAAAGGGACACATGGTGGTGACTCCTCTCTAACACTAATCCAAGATTATACAAATATAACAATGCAACTGTGCTGAGTGCTGTAACAGCAACAGACAGTGCTCAAAGTGAATTTATTTATGACCAAGACATCAGAGAAAGAGACCTGCAGAAGTCTTAAGTGCTTGGCAGGGAGGAGCAAGACAAGAAGTGGGGGCTGACAGAAGGCCAATGCGCTGGGAGCACAAAGATGAAGGGGGACCATGGCACCTGGCTGGGGCCTAGACCAGGCCTGGACCAAGTCAGAGGCTGGACCAGCCTGGACCTAGAGTCGCATTAAAGAGTATGGCCTTTACTCCTATGAGCAAATGGCAGCTATTGAAGGAGGGTGACATGATCAGGCTATCATGAACAGCTCCCTAGAGCTGAACTATAGGGAGCGGATGAGATGTAGAGAAGCCTGTCAGAATGAAAGCTACTGCTGAGGACCGTGTGAAAACAAGTCGGAAGGCATTCTGACCTCAGCAGCAGCAGCTCTAGAATTTTTAGCTTTGAAAGTATATCAGCTTGCTTTTGCTGGAATAAAACATCTGTAAGAGACTTCCAGAAAACACAGCAGGGAGAACACTGGTAGTACACAGAAAGTTGGAGAAGTGGATTTCTCCCCTGAGGAAAAAGCATCACCCACTTTCAAAGCTATCTTCAGAGTTCAGTGTCACTATCATTGTGTGAACTGTCACCCAGAACTCACCCGTTTTTGCAGCCCTCCCCTCGAATTTACACCTTTCTGTCTACAGTAGTCCCCCCATTATTCACAGGGCATACGTTCCAAGACACCCCCTACCCCCCGGTGGATGCCTGAAACCTCAGATAGTACCAAACCCTACAAATACTGTTTTTTCCTCTACATGCACACCTATGGTAGTTTAATTTACAAATCAGGCGCAGTAAGAGGTTAAGAACAATAACTAAAAATACAATGGAAAAATGATAACATACAGCTGACCCCTGAACAACACAGGTTTGAACCACATGGGTCCGCTTACATGTGGATAGTTTTTAATAAATCCGCAGTCAACCCTTTGTGTCTCCAGGTTTCTCATCCACGGATTCAACCGACCGCAGCTGGGAATGTGCAGATGCAGAGGGCTGTGTGTGCTGTTCCATGGCATTTACAGAAGAGACATGAGCACCCGAGGGTTTTGGTATGGGGAGGGATCATCCTGGAACTGTAAGTTCATGAATGTGGTCATCTGTTTCACAGGGTCCCTTGATGATGTCTCCCTACTGGCTCGATGCTTTCTAGCACTATGAGTTGCTGTCCACTGGAACACGTTTTTGCTCCTGTCTTCCACCACAAATTTAATGCCTTTTTCATCTTAACTTACTATGCACTGTGGCCATAACTTTAGCAGTCTGAGATGTGACAGCAACACTAGCATGAATCTACTTCCTTCACAATTTCACAGACAAAAATATTCATTCTTACTGTGAGTTTTAACACACTCAGTTTTTTTTCCTTTCCTTATCAAGTCAAGAACTTTCACCTTTTTACTTCCAGGAAGCACTTCAAAGCTTCTCTTTGGCATATCAGAACTGCCATTGTCACTACTCTTGCACTTTGGGGACATTATTACATAAAATAAGGGTGACCTGAACACAAGCACTGATACCATGACAGTGGATGTGAAAACCGAAAGGGCTACTGAGTGACTAACAGCAGGTAGCACACACAGTGTGGAGATGCTGGACAAAGGGCCGATTCACAGCCCAGGTGGGATGGAGCAGGATGGCAAGAGATTTCATCACAGTACAAAGAATGGTACACAATTTAAAACGTATGAATTGTTTATTTCTGGAATTTTCCATGTG
Organism: Pteropus medius; assembly: GCF_902729225.1. Lineage (NCBI taxonomy): Eukaryota > Metazoa > Chordata > Mammalia > Chiroptera > Pteropodidae > Pteropus > Pteropus medius. The sequence continues at coordinate 510,424 of NW_024350921.1, read as the reverse complement.
ATATTTTCAGGACACAGGTGACCGTGGGTAAGGGGGGCTACCATACCTCCATTTCCACTCCCATTTCTGACTCCTACTCCCACAGCATCCAAACTGGTCTCCGAGCCGTCGGCCACACTCTGCCCTGGCCACCCATCCACCACAGCCGGAGGCCTTTCCAGTACAAAGCTGACTGTCCTTTCTCTCACTACAAACCCTGTGGCCTGTAGCTTCAGGATAAAGCCTGAATTCCTTGGCCTGGAACACCAGGCATCCTAGGGGTCAGCTGGCCCCTGCCTGCCTTTCTGCCACGGCCCTCCCCCACCGCCAACAAATGACTGAGGAGAGTGATTTAGGGTACTCCAGGAAGGGTTTCCTCCAAAACCCACAGTTTTTTCATTTGACCTCAGCAGGAAACCCTAGTACAAAAATAAAGCAGGTGGTGCCTAGT